>NW_028262340.1:3156562-3306875 GCF_047370975.1 Nipponia nippon
CGCTGGGCGATGCCACCATGCCGGGGGTCCTGCCCCGTCGCGAGCTGGGAGCACATCGCACCCTGGCGTCCCCGGGACCCTGTATGGCGTCAGGCGGGTGTTTCCATGGGCACAGTCGGTTGCTCTGGCACGGCACAGGCGTGGGACATGCAGCAGTGAGAGCTCCCTCCTTCCCCTGCAGACCAGGAGAGCCTGACCAGCATGATGGACACCTTGTGCCAGCTCATCCGCAGGGGACAGCTCACCGCACCGGCCTGCACCGAGGTCCCGCTCCAGGACTACAAGGCAGCACTGGAGGCATCCATGAAGCCCTTCACGTCCTCAAAGCAGATCCTCCTCCTCTGACCCCCTGAGACCTCGGCTCATAGGCAGCAGCGGGCTGAGCCCGGTGCTGCTCCACCACAGCCAGGCTTTCCCTTGCTGTCTGGTCTGCAGACGAGAGATGCTTAGGGAAAAAACCTCCAGATCATTGATATTTTTTTTTTTTTAAACTTCTGGGTGCCTAGTTAAAGTTTTAAAAGCCTCTGCAGCTTTGTATGGATGGCAGCGTGCGTAATTGCTTCTGGAGGGAGGCTGCAATCTCGCTTTAGCTGGGGTGAGTTTGGGTGCAAGAGAAAGCTCAGGGAGCCCGGGGACGGCAGCGCGCTCGGCTCAGGGTGTCAAGAGAGCAGCAGCTCCCCTCGCGCGTGTTTTGGGGGCTGGGGGGTCGGCGCCGCCACCTCCTGCCTGGCTTAGCAGCTGGCAATGTCGTTCTGCTGTTTGCGCTGTCCCTCCGGGTGAATTTTGGCTGCTTTTGGGTGACTTTGCAGGGTTGCACGGGGCTGATCGCTGCCCGTCTCCCAGCCGGCACGGCCCCCCCTGCGCTGCTGCAGCTCTGAGCCACCTCCATGTTCCCCCCTCCAAGGTCAGCAGCCAAGTGTCCCTGGGCTGGGGGCACTCCCCACCTTGAATTGCAGAGAAAAACTCAATTTTTGAATTTTTTTTTTTGTTCTTCTAAATTTTTAAAAGTTTTTCTCTACCCAGCCCATGCAATGCTGGTAGGACAGGGGCAGGGGACACCCATGCAGGCTGGAGGACAAGGGCCCAAAGGGCTTTTCCAGCCCTTGGCGTCACTTCATCTCAAAAATGAGCTCAAACAGCAAAAAAAAAAAAAAAAAAAAAAAAAAAAGAGAAACGCCAAGTTACCAAGTACCAGCCAGCAATGCCACAGCAACGGAGCTGTAAGACACCGTTGTCCCTTCGGGGACAGCTCTGGGGTGGTGGCATTCAAGGTGGGGACAGGACTCACGCAGCAGGTCACAGCCGGACCCGTGTAGGGCAAGGGGGGCTTTTTGCAATACCTGGACTTGAATTCAGTTTTGCTGCTGTTCCTGCTGCCACTACTGATCGTGACAAGAACCTCTTGGAAATCAGTCTAATATATATTTTTTTTTAAGTTGCTACCAATAAATGTTTCCGTGCTCAGTCTGCCGTGCGAGGGTGGGCAGGGGATGCGCGGCATCAAGAATGGGCAAACCCAATGCACCAGGCTCCCTTGCGGCCTGGCCCTTTCCCCGTCCTAAATCCCAGGGATTTTCCATCCTATAAAACTTTAATTACAATAAGCTTTAATTACAAAAGCTTTAATTACAATAAGCAGTTAGCGTCCTGCTAAAACCGGCTGCGGGATGGATGCGGTTTTGGGCAGACAGGGCTGGCTCTGCCATGTTAGCACCTGTTGGGCACCAAAACCAGCATTTCTTGCCCCAAATCTGTGCCCCAAGACAGACAAAGAGACATTTTTCCCCCCAGTTATTGCAATGGGAAGGATGAGGCTCATCCTCAGGGCAACAGGGCAGGGGGACAAGAGCCATGAGTCCCTTCAAAGGCCATTTTGAAGCAACACGCTGTTCATTTTAATTTCAATTTTTGGTCTTAATTACGATATTCAGCAGCGGGGGAGCTGCTGGTGATGTCCCTCAGCGCCGTGGCCAGCAAAGCCCTGGGGCAAGGGGCTGGTGCCTGGGTGGGGGGATGACTCCCCAGCCCTTTGAGGTCCATTGCAAGCGGCAGAGAAACCCTGGGTTATTTATTCCCCCCCAAATTGGTGGCCACTTATGTCCTTTCGCTCGCCCCTGGGTTCAGGGTTGGAAGAGGACTGTTGAATCCTCAGCTGCAAGGGGATGAGATGCTGCAAGTGCAATGCATGCTTTTACCCATCCTTACACCAGTGGCTCCACCAGTAAGGCCAGAGCCACCCCCAGTCTCATCCACGCTCACCAGAAGAGTGAAAATCCCAAAGATGTGCTATAAACCATAAAACCCAGCAGTGGAATAAGGGGGGGAGAAACTCCTTGTGCTCCCGCTTGGGAGCGAGGTTCAGCTCCGCTCAACCCTATTAGACAGCAGAGAATCCACATGGCAGCACTTGCAAAAAAACATCGATTTAAGACAACTTGCCAAGGGATAGGGTGGGATTTCAGATAAAAAACTGGCTGATGGCCGGGCCCAAAGAGTTGTGGTGAATGGAGTTAACTCCAGTTGGTGGCTGGTCACCAGTGGTGGTCCCCAGGGCTCGGTACTGGGGCCGGTTCTGTTTAATATCTTTATCAAAGATCTGGACGAGGGGATCGGGGGCACCCTCAGTCAGTTTGCAGGTGACACCCAGTCGGGCGGGAGCGTTGACCTGCTGGAGGGCAGGGAGGCTCTGCAGAGGGCTCTGGCCAGGCTGGAGCCATGGGCCCAGGCACTGGGTGAGGGTCAACAAGGCCCAGGGCTGGGTCCTGCACTTGGGGCACAACAACCCCAGGCACCGCTGCAGGCGTGGGGAGGAGCGGCTGGGAGCTGCCCGGCGGGAAAGGACCTGGGGGTGCTGGTCAACAGCCGCTGAACACGAGCCAGCAGTGTGCTCAGGTGGCCAAGAGGGCCAACGGCATCCTGGCTTGTATCAGGAATAGTGTGGCCAGCAGGAGCAGGGCAGGGATCGTTCCCCTGTGCTCAGCACTGGTGAGGCCGCCCCTCGAATGCTGTGCTCAGCGCTGGGCCCCTCACCCCACGAAGGCCATGGAGGGGCTGGAGCGTGGCCAGAGCAGGGCAGCGAGGCTGGGGCAGGGGCTGGAGCCCAAGGCTGGGGAGGAGCGGCTGGGGGAGCTGGGGGGGCTCAGCCTGGAGAAGAGGAGGCTGAGGGGAGCCCTCATCGCTCTCTGCAACTGCCTGAAAGGAGGCTGGAGCCGGGGGGGGTCGGTCTCTTCTCCCCAGTAACAAGCGATGGGATGAGAGAAAACGGCCTCAAGTTGCATCAAGGCAGGTTTAGGTTGGATATTAGGAAAAACTTCTTCCCTGAAAGGGCTGTCAGGCATTGGAACAGGCTGCCCAGGGCAGTGGTGGAGTCCCCATCCCTGGGGATATTTAAAAGCCGGGGAGATGCCGTGCTTAGGGCCATGGGTTAGTGGCGGCCTTGGCAGTGCTGGGTTAGTGGTTGGACTTGATGATCTTAAGGGTCTTTTCCAACCTGAAAGACTCCATGACTCTGTGACAATCAGTGCAATAGCTGGACTGTGGCTGAGGGCCTTGCTGGAGAGGGTTGGGGGAAGGAAAGGGCCATCTCGCCATTGCTGTCTGCTATTTAAGAGGTTTCTTTGATTGCACACTCTTGTGAGTAAGAAACTTTCAAGCGTAGGTCCCCCCAGTGTATGTGTATTTATTTATTTGTAAGTCATACGTATGTTCTCCTGTACTAATACATTAGGTACCTTATATGCCATACACAGGCAGTAGAAATTAAAAAAGTAGGTGATAAAGGTGAACAATATTTGAAAACAATTTTTTAAATGTTAATCTGGTAATGGTACAATGCCCCCTTTTTGCTCTTGCTAAAAAAAGATACCATTAATAATACTAACAGTGTTTTATAGTGAGGGCTCTGTGATTGCCTACGCTTCATGAGTTTTGAAACTCTTGGTTTAGCACTTGGTGATCCAGCCACCCGAAGGGCTGGTTCCAAGTCCAGTTTATTTTGATACTGGGATTTAATGGCTGTCACTGCCGAAAAAAATTCCTCACGCAGCTGTGTAGGTGCAAATGGAAGAAGTGCATCGTCGGCTGCGCTTACTAAACCCCGATACTTGTTTTTCAACCCATCCACTGCTTAGGCGAAGGGTTTTCTCGGCTGGTGAATGTCCGTCTTGCCTGGCGTCAGCCCGTTGCGCTTGCAGACTAACTGGGAGGTGTTGCATTTGGGGGTTTTAGCAAACGCTCTCTCCATAGCACGAGTTCCTTTCAAAAAGCAGTTGTTCTCACTCGTCGGTCAAACAGCACCTTCACCTTGAAGGGGCACCTTAAGCGTATTTCTTTTTTGGACGAGATCTGCTGGGTAGCGTACCACTGACAGCAGCTGGTCACCAGCAAGTTTGCAACGCTTGTCTTTTGGTAAAATAAAACTCCTTTAAGTGCCACAGCTCTTTTAAGCCCTTCGCCGCGAGATAAGCAGCAAATCTCCATATGGTACGAGAGATTTTCATGGTTGCTCCCCGCCTCATTGCAACGTATCGTAAAGAAGTCATTTACTGTTGAGAATATTCCATCTCGGTATGAGAATATATAAATCAAATGAAAATAAATAGGAGCCCAAGGATTTCCTTCCCGCATCCCGACGGACTGTCTTGCACGCCCCGCTTTGGAGACCACTGGCTTAGCGAACCGAAGGGAGGAACGATCTGGGTGTCCTCTGCTGGGACCGTGCTGCAAGCCCAGAAGCCTTCAACACCCGGTTCGGTACAAGTGACCTCCCCCTCTCTGGATCAGCGTTTTTAACGTTGATGACTTCATCGGTTACGTTTCCGTCTGTGAACCTTGCTCGAACCAGTGTTCCTGCTTTGATCTGCTTCTCAATGCCTTTGTGCAGACCTGGAAAGCTCTCAGCTGCTATTGAAGATCTCCAGCGTCCGTAACCCAAGCCACCGCTTCAGCAATATGTATTTTAAGGTCATTGGGCCAAGGCATGAGATGAAATACATTTGTCTGCTGCTTCCCGGTGCCGGTTGAAGTGGCTGTTGTCCTCTTCATCTGCGTATGGATGCTTAACTTGGGAGGTGGAATCACGCACTCGGCTCTCTTACCGTGGGACCTGATTTAGGGACACTTTTGGCGATCGGACTGTGCCGTGTAGCGCTGCGTGTTTACTGTGAACCTATGGACTCACGATCTAATTTCTCATGAGCGCTGCAGTGTTTTTGCATACACGGCTGTGAAGGGTGGATCCTCCTCCACCACAGGAGTTACAGGGCTGCTCTCACCAGAACGTGAAATTCCCTGTTCTGTGGAAAGGAAGGGGATCATGAAGGAGCATCTCGTTTAAATGCCTTGGTGAAAGCCTCTTCTCTAAAGGAGGCCTTAGTAAATGCTGATGGGAGAGGTTCTTCCTCCGGTCGGTGCAACGGGTGACTCCTGCAGGACAGATTTATGGCTTTGCCAGCTGCAGTGCTGTAGTTCTCCCCAGCTGTGGTGTCGGATGGGCAGGAGAAGCCCTCGTCTGCTCCCCGCAGCCCCGCTGCCCCTTGCCCCTGCTCTGAGCTGGGGGAGGCAGGGGCATGGACTCCGCAAGAGCCCTGAGGGATTGGTTTGGTTGGAGTGGCCCTGGGTGCTGGCGCAGCTCCTGGAGAAGCCCCAGGTTGGCCTTCTGCTGAGTTTTGCTGAGTGCAGCGCTAGGGCCTGGGGCCTTTGGCTTTCGCAGGCTGGAGCCAAACCCTTCATGTCCCTGCAGGCAACGGCCCGCCCCGGGCGTTGAGACAGTGACCATGAGACTGTAGAGACAGGACAAGAGAACTTGAACAGATTTATTAGTGAGAACAAGAAACAATGGCTTATGACTTATTCCTATCCTAATGTGTTTCTACCTCTATGACGCTTAGGTGCTAGCTAAGACCTCTGCTCTTTCTAGTGCAGCCCCCGCTGGGGTCCAGCCCCGTTGCCGGCCGCTGCGGTATTTGGTCCGCAGGTGCAGGTTGGGCAGTGGCGGTGGGTTGGAGCTTGGCCGTGCGGTGGCCCTGACATGGCAACGGCAGAAGCCGCGGCCAGTGCGGCCATGGCAAACCATGGAGCGCAGAACAGAGGCAGGCCAGCCCCGGGGACCTGCACAGCAGCTCCATTTGTCTGCCCGGAGGGCAGTGCGGGGAGTCCCGTGGCTGGTGGGAAGGGAGTGTTTGGGGCAGGCGGTGAGACACGGGGCGGTGAAGCCGTGGATGGAGCAGGAGGTGCCTCCTGGATGCCAGCGGGGCTGTGGCTGCGGCGCCGTTTTGGCGGGGGTGGACCGGCACCGCCCGTGCGGGCGGTTGTGTCAGCCCGTGGCTCGGTCGGTGCGGAGCTGGTGGTTGCAGATGTCTGGGTGTCGTTCTCCTGCTCCGCAGCTCCTACCGCCGGCTGGGCATGAGGTCGTCGTCTTCTCGCGTGGTCTTCCTTCGGCTGGGCGCCCAGCGGGGATGCAGCCGGGGCTCCCTTTCTGTCACCAGCACTTTGTATAAACATGCGGAGGAGGCCGGGGTAATCTCTCCTAAAAAAGGGGTTGTAGTAGAAGAGCAGCTACAGAAGGCAAAGGAGAGGAGTTAGTTGCCATCATTGCACGGAGGAGAGAGAGATGCGATAACTAAGCATCTGCATCAGCAGAGACAAACGTGGGCATTAAAAAGGACTCTCTGGGGCATTTTGAACCTCAAGTGGAGGCTGAATCAAATGTTCGGATGGGGTTTTGTTAAGTAATAACCGCCCTTGTGTCTTGGGCAATTGGGAGCAGAGAAGCGTAGGGTTTTAAAAAGCCTAAAAACCGATGGAGAAACCCAAATGCCACCAGTTTTCAGGCACATCAGCGTGGAATGGGCATGTTGGGAATAACGTGATGCTGACGTGTATCTTGTCAGCATTAGACAGAGGCCACAAGAAGATTTAAACTTGTGGTGCAGCCAGATGCAGAGCAAGCACAGAAGCAGCACGATCCGATGGGACTATGTTTCCCTTTCACGGATTTGCTCCCATCCCCGTCTCCTACCTTGTAAAGGCTTATTTTATCTGAACGTGAACCTCTCACCCCCGAATGTCCCGAGGGTTCTTTCGCGTGCGGAGGAACCGACGTACCTTGCCCAGAGCAGAACCTGCTGCCGCTGCTGCTTGCAGCTCCTCGATGGAGGCAAATAAGAGCGAATTCCCTTCCATTTTGCAGAAGCCGTGGAGGTTGAGCTGGAGAATGAAGCCTCTCATGGACTCCACTCCAAAGATCGCCAGGGGTCCCCTCCTCCCCAGCACTTCCTCGCTGAAGAGTTTTTCTGCGATGACGACGCAGTTGCCATCGTTGCCCCACCAGATGGACCGGAAGCGATGGCTGCCAGTGATCTCCCAGAGGTTCTCGAGGAAGAGGCGGGCTGAAGCCTGGTTGGTGTTGGCACAGCTCTCCGAGAAACCAAATCGCAGGGTGGGGGCCGGGGATTCATCGGGCAAACCTTGAAGGGCGTTTTCTTCTGCGCGAGGTCTGGTGGCAGCATCCCCAGCGGCTGCCGCCTCACCTCCTGGCTGGCCGGGAGAAGTTGAAGCTGCCCGCCGATCCGGCTCCTCCGGGTTGGAAGCCCCAGATGTCTCTGGTGATGGCGGCTCCATTTTAAGTACTTTTTTCACAGCTTGGCTGCAACTTCCAGCTGTGGCCCTTTCCCCGAGCAGCCGGGCTTGGTCCTGCCGCTCAGCAGAATGAAGGGCCGTGGCGCCGGCTGCCTGGGGAGTTCTGCAACGTCACGGTGACGCCTGTGTTGCATCACGGTGACATCACAGCGCGGCGCCTGTCTCCTGGCAACAGGAAGCGGACGATGGAAGAAATTGCTGGAAAGCCCTGGTTTCTTTTCCTGGAGAGAGCTGTTTTGAGCCAAGACGTGAATCCAAGCGTAGTTGCCTTTGGGCAAATCCTGCTAGGGCAGTGCTGCGTCCCGTTGCCCCTGGGAGCTGGTCCCCAGGGAGGGACGGGGAAGGCTGCAGCGCTGGGCATCAAAGTGCCCCAGACCTGAAGTTCTTCCCTTGGGCCCCTTGCCCCCGTGCAGAAATGCCCATGCCCTCTTCTATGGAATAACCCCCGCTCTGTGATTTCAGGAGCGCTGCTTCTGCTGCGGCTGTCCATGTACCCAGGTGATGCTCTCAGCTGGCAGCAGGCTCTGCGTGCTGCTCCGTAAGATGAAGCATAAGTGAAACACCACCTAAATATATTTTGCAATTGAAATAAACTGGTGCACCAGCTCAGAACAAGGATTTTGGTTATTTCTTGCGCGGCCGTGGTGCAGCACCACGCTGTGCCTCGGGTAATGCCATCCTTCAGTTGAGCATCCCGCAGTTTCAGAGTCAAGGCAATATTTTTTCTTTCCCAGAGGGACTTTTTGAGTATCGCTGGTGGAGAGTGGTAAACGGCTGCTCTGCTCCACGGCTGCCATTTGCTGATGGCGGGGACGAGCCGCAAGCGGCACGTTTACCTCCCCGGAGGGTGACACGGGATGGAAAACACCGATATGTCAAATTACTGCGGCAGGGGGGAGTCTCGCTCCTCCAGCTCAGCTTTTGGGAGTGAAAAGGGGGAATTAAGCATCGTACGTTCATTTTCAGGCGTTTTCTGGGTCTGGGGGGTGAGGAGAAGGGCAGTCGGGCAGGGGCATTCTCAAGGTTGGAGGGGGCTCCTCTACAACTGTGTTTGCTTTTGGAGGAGCAAACCACTTTGAATTTAAAACTCACAGCCCATGTTAGCAGCTAAATTTGCCAGGCCATCCCCTTGTTATCCCCTTGTAACCCCTCACACTCAGACCTCCCTTAGACAAGAGCAAACCAAGAAGCCTACTAGATGTAACCCGCGATAAACTCCTTGCCAGCATCTGCCCTCTGCTCTCCCAGCACTTTTAAACCCCCTAATATTTTGTATTTTCATTATCCCCGCAGCAAAGCCGCCAGCGTTGGAGGCAGGGCAGCATCGCGTGCCCCAATGCTTTCCTGATCGACGAATAAACGGGGGAAAAAAGCAAGAAAAGGATTGTTAAGAGCGCTATTAAGCATGACATAAAGCAGAAAAATTAATGCAAAGCTTTTATCTCCCTTGTTTATTTGACTCGGCAATAAAATCTAACAAGCTTTAGAGAAGCCTCTTTCACAAAATGTTCCCGAGCGCTTACTCCTACACCAGGGCACGAAGGAATAAATAATTAAATTTAACTCTACTTGTCAAACGAGCGGGATCGTGGTTGGAAATCCAGCTGCCGGCATTCCAGATACACGCTCTTCGTTTTTTAGGGGGGTGATGGCGCGTTTTTTTTGGGGGGGTGGTGGCTACTAAGGCTGAAATGTTCCCGAGAGCCTCTGCTGGGGTTTGGTGTGATTTAGGCATCTGATGTGTCGACTGAAACGATAAAAATAAGTCCCCAAAAATGGCATTTAGGGATCTGCAAGAGGAACGCCGCTGTTCGTCAGTGGGGACGGGGCACGGCTGGGTGCGGCCGGGGTGGGGGTGTCCCCAGGGAGGGGGGACCCCCAGCACCCCAGGCTGTGGGGATGGGGGCCCCCATCCCTGCCTGCATCTGGGGAAGGAGGAGCCCATCGGTATGCGTCGTATCGGGGAGGGGGCACCCCACAAGCCCCCGCCGTATAGGGCACCCCATAAGCACCCTGGCACATAGGGGACCCCCACCCTCCCACCGCCGGCGTGTGGGGACGGGGAACCCCCATCATCGCCGTGTGCATGGGGAAGGGGGAGCCCCGCAAGACCGATGGGAAGGCGAACCCCAACAACGCCCCGTATACGGGGAGGGGGGACCCCGTAAGCCCCCAGACCCACGGGGAGGGAGGTCCCCACCCACGCCCCGCATATCGGGCAAGTGGGTGCCCCACAAGCCCCCTGGCACATGGGGGACCCCCATCAGTGCCCTGTATATAGGGAAAGGGGGGGACGGATACGTCCTCTCCATATGGGGAAGGGGGACCGCCATCCCCGCCCTGTCTCTGGGGCAGGTGGGGCCCACCACATCCCGTAGCGCACTCCGCACAGCGGCGTGGCCCCTTTAAGAGCCGGGAGGCGGGGAGGGAGGCGTGGCCTCCCGTGACGTATCCCCCCTTATCGCTCCCCCCTCCCGCGCGTCCTGACGTTACGCCGCCGCCTCGCCCCGCCCTCGGCGCGCGCGCTCCGCCGCCGGTGCAGCCCCGCCCCTTCCCGGCCCCGCCGGGCGCGATGCCGCGGGTGTACATCGGCCGCCTCAGCTACCAGGCGCGGGAGCGGGACGTGGAGCGGTTCTTCAAGGGCTACGGCAAGATCCTGGAGGTGGATCTCAAGAACGGGTGAGCGCGGAACGGACCGGCCTTTTTCCGTCGCTCGCCGTCGGTGGAGCGCGGA
This sequence comes from Nipponia nippon, assembly GCF_047370975.1. Classification (NCBI taxonomy): domain Eukaryota; kingdom Metazoa; phylum Chordata; class Aves; order Pelecaniformes; family Threskiornithidae; genus Nipponia; species Nipponia nippon. The sequence goes on from NW_028262340.1 coordinate 3,166,935, forward strand.
CCGGGCCGGCCCGGCCCGGCCCTGGCGCCGGGCGGCGGCTGTGAGGGGCGGGCGGGACGCCCGGGCCTCCCGGGGGGTGAGGGCGGGCAGGACGCCTGGGTCTGTGTGGTGATGGGGGGGGAGGACGCCTGGGTTCCCATGGCAACCGGGGGCGGGCGGGAGGCCTGGGCCTCCATGGCGGGCGGGGGGGGGGGGGGCAGGGCGCCCGGGTTCCCATGGCAACGGGGGGGCAGCACCCCTGGGTCCCTGCTTCGGTTATGGGGGGGTCCCCTGTGTCCTGCACCCCTCGGGGGGGGGGTGTCCCTGAGGGCTTCCCCTGCGCCCCCAGGCCCCTCCGTGCCCCAGGCTGAGCACCCAAGGGTGGGCCGGGGCATCCCGCTCCCCAAAACCCGGCTGTGGGGGGCACAGCCCCCCTTCGCAGCCACCCTCGCAGCACCAGAGCTCTGTTCGCAGCACCCCGGGGCGGCATCAGCCGGTGGGGGTGTCCTGCCCCCCCCCGAGCCCCCCTGAAGCCCTGACCTACCCTGCGTGTTCGTACCTGGGTGCTGTTCCAGCTCCGCGCAGCACCTAGAGGGTTTGCATCCTGCTCCACCAGGACTTGCCCAAGACGTTCAAGTCTGGATTTTTCAAGAGAAAACAAATTGCTATTTTTGGTGTTGTTTTTTTTTCTCCCCAACACTTAAAGCCGCCAGCCGCATGAGTGTTGGCGTCTTTACTTTTTCCAAGAAACCCAACTTGAAGTCTTGCTTCGGAAGACTGAGTGGAATATGGATTTTATCGTTATCAGCCAGGAGAGCCAATTATTATTTTTGCTTTAGAGGTTGAGATGAGGAATCTCTTGTAAAAGTTAATCCCTGAGCATTAAAAAAAAAGCCTCATTAAGTTTAAACACTGGTTGTACTGGTAGGTGGACATATAACAGCTTTATAAGATGAATAAAAGCCACTATTAAAACAAACAAGCATGCACGTGTCAGTGTTTTCCCCAACGCAGCTTCAGGTGACGTTGAAGGTTGCCCATGCCTGAAATACTTGAGCGCTCTGTTTTCCAGTCCCACTGTGTGTCCTCAAAAGTGGGGGTTTTTGGGGGGGGGTCAGTTTTCCTGTTGATGTTTAAAGCTTCCAAACTAAATATTTCTGTTCCATAGACAGATGTCGGAAAAAAACCCAAACTTTCTTGGCAGATGTGGAACTCCCCAAGTTACATGGCTAATGGACTTGTCCTCTTGCTTTATTGAAAAACATCTACCAAGGACCAGCCCCACAATCCCAGCTCGGCGTTTAGAAATCGTCTGCGGGGCGGTGGTGTGGGTGCAGGAGTCGACTTACGGGTGCTGTTGAGTGGCCCAAACTTGTGGCATCTTAAGTACGAACGGTAACAGGTACAGAGGGGGAGAGGGCTCAGCTTGCCTGGACCTAAAATTTGGGTGCTCTGAATGGGATACGCTTTGTTCCAGAGCTAAAGTCATTTTTGTCACCTCGCTTGGGGGAGACAGAGTTCAAAAGTTGCAGATAACGGAAAGAACACGGGAAACTTCAGATAATGTAACTGAGTTGTCATTCCCCTTGCTGTTTGCCGCTTCTGTAGCGGATTGCTTCAGCTGTGGCTTCGATAGAGCTCAGTCTGTATTTCTGGGATTAACTCAACCCTTTAATTCCTCTTTTAGTTGTATATTCTGAAGTTCTTTCAACAGGCTGCTCTTGGTTTGTAGTTAAATTCCAGTTTGACAAAAAACGTACTTGAACTATCAGATTTTGTGTCTCTTACTTGGGACAGCCTTGTGCTGCACTTTTGCCGGGTGCTCTGCAGTTTGCTTTGTTCGCCTCCTGATCCTTTCTCCACAACTTATTTTTAGTAGTGCTTAGCAAACGGTTAAAAATTACCGCACAGTGTTAGACTTGAGAGATTCTTTCAGTTTCTTCTGGAAATTTGTGGGCTATTTTCGGTGCTCAGCCAGGAGGAGATTAGCCGTTCGGTATTTTAGCAGTTAAGCTGAAATGCTTGAGCAAGAGGATGAAACCGCAATGTGATACAGCGGAGTCCTAAAAGCTTAGCTGGGCCTTGCTTGCTGCTAATTGTAATTTAAGCTTGCGATTCAAAGGCTGAAAGCAATGTTTACCTGAGAGAAGGATGGGAAAATAAAAATCCAGTTTCTGTAGGATTCTCCGTTCCAAGTTGCAATTTCTACGCCCGTAGTTTTTATATTCTTTTTTTCCTACTCAGAACTGCATTGACAACCAGAGCTGTGCGTGGCAGTAGCATATGTATTGCACGACCAAAAAAATTGGACTTTTCAGCTGCTCTTTTATCTTCTAAAAACATGCTAAAAGCTAGCTGTAATAACTCTAAGAGCTGCAAGCTTTCATTGATGAGGAAAACAATTTGCAGTCTCGCTAGCTTAAAAAATAGTTCTACCTGTGTGCTTACCTGCCCTGCATCACCCTGACCAGCTTTCGAGAATTCATGGCTTCATCTGCATGACAGGGGACTGTAACGGATTGAAGAACACAGATCAAAACTAAAAGCTTCAAACTTCAGTTCTTTCATCTAGCCAGGTTCAAAGTCTGTATTTGTTGCCCAAAGAGAAGCAATTTGATTTCCCTGCGCCATCCCCACCAAAATATTTAATGCCCATTAACTTTAATTAGAGCAATCGGTATTAAAAAAATAACCAAATTGGTGTCACAACATACCGATACCCAGTACACCTAGATGATGGCAAGGTGACCTGCTCATGAATTGGTTTTTAAGTCCAGTGGATTTGTGGATTTTTTTTTTTTTCCTTTGCTAACATTAGGCTGAATAAGGTGAGATTTTAATTTTTTTTTTGCTTTAAGGTGTTCAGTTGTGCTAGAAGACCAGAAATGCTCAGCGATGTTTGTCATTAGTGCGGAAACTTCAAAGAATCACCACTAAATCTTAAATTTAAAGAGTTTAAGTATTGAAATTCAAATATTTGTTGAGGTTGTAACGTCAGTGACTCATTTAAATGAGTGATTTTGTTTCAAGCGGCCTGAGGATGCTTTTCCTTGATAAAGCCCTGCTCCTGGCCGCGGCCTCCTCGGCGCGGGAGGACTGGCAGGCAGCGTGCCGCCTGCGTCTCTGCCGTGCCTCTGCCTGGCTACGGCGCGGGCGAGCAGCCCAAATGGATCGCGAGCCATCTACAAGTTAACTTTCAGGAGCGTTTTCTAGAGCCGGACACATTGCATCTTTATTCCAAACGAAGCAGAAGCCAGGAATCAGTTTTTCATGTGTTTCCTCCTCTGCGGCTGCTCATCGACGCCTGCTTGCCCCAACCTCGCTCCTCCAGAGACGACGGAGGAGCGATGAGGTGCAATGAGCTCGTTTTGAAGGTATCTGTCCATAGGAAGCAATTGCGTAATGTGAAATTCAGAAAGCTGCCAAACCATCAACTCGATTTGTTGAGAGCGGGCGAGAGTTCAGCAGGTCTCCGTTGGGAACATGCAAAGCAGCGGCTGAATCGACCCCGCAGCCGCGGGCCGGGCTGAGACGGATTGCCGCCCATCTAAGCCTCACGGATTTCTAGCCTGCGTTGGCAAAGGGCAGAGCCAGCAGCTTTCAGGTCCTTCTCGGCGCACGGGGCTCGTGCTTTTGGGCTCCCGCACCAGCCATCGATGAGTAGAGGGGGAAAATTGGCACCTGGGGAATGCCATAGAGGTGGGCTTCGTGCTGGTGGGCTTTTTTGTCCTTTCACTTTGGGTTTAAAAAACAAAAAACCTCGCCTTTTCGGAGGTTCAGGTTATTGGAATTGCTTGGGCTAAGGACATACTCCTGCAGCTTTTTCCTTTTTTGAGTCATGAACAGAAAATGGTGTTGCTTCACATCAGCTGAAGTAAATTGCATTGACATTTTTAGTAAGTAGTTTTATGCCACATATGAAGTAGTAATAGTAGACATTTAAAAGAAGATTACTTGCGCTGCTGTCGTATCACAGCAGGTTCGGATTGCTGTAGTTAAGGCTGTGTCAGCAGTTGTGGCTTTCTGTGGTGTAAAACTGCTTCTGAAGGTTTGTGATTCCTGTTTTTAGCTCATACGGTGCAATGATGTTATACATATTTAACAGGTGGACCAGTATTACTTTCATTTAGGAGTGATGTGGGCTATGATGTTTAGTATTCTTCAAACGCAAGAAATCTCAAGGTTTGTAGGAGAGGGACTCGCTGGAGGTGCTGTGCCTCGTCTGGGGTGCGAGACAGGTGGCCGGGGCCCCCCGGCAACTCCTGGGTGCACTTCTGGGAAGAACAAGTTCAATACTGGGCTCGGATCGAATCCAGATATTCCTCTGTTATTCCAGCTTCAAATCTCTGTGCATTTATTGTCTCGAAAGTGCTGGTGCGTACCAGGCACTTCACCTTGTAAGTAATTGCTTTTAGGGTGCGATCTCGTTTAAACGTTTGAGCTCGCTTGCTCTATTTCTGGAATTGAAGGGAAGGAGGTTGCAATTTGAATGGTTTTATAATGACTGTGGTTGTTTCAATTGTTATAAATCAATCACGCTTGTTTCTTCCATGGAACTACAGCACTTGCATGCGAAAGCAGCCACCTTAGTTGTGGTGTTTGGAGTCATTCTGAAGTATTTTGTTAATACAGGCACCATTACACTGCAAAGCGGTAGCCATGGTTGGGGGAGGTAGTGAGAAGGCTTAAAAAAAGTGACCTAAAAGAGGAGGCCAGCATTTTTGTATCGGGGGGTTGTTCTTCTGGATTATTTAAAACACCAGCACTCACAAATATTTCCCCCTGGGGCTTGCGAAGGCCTGAGTTCAGGATTGTGTCTTTGCCTACAGCGGCCGGAGGTTGTAGCCGAAGGGAGGCTGCCGCTGCGCGCGGGGCTGCAGCGTCCTCGGCCGTTGCCTGCGGGACGCTGGAGCCTGGAGCTGGTCTTGGCAGCTGCCTGAGGGAGAAGTGACTTCAACGGCAGGTAGCCTCTGAATTCCGATAAACAGCGCTCTGATGCTTTTTGTCCTCTTTCCCCTGACCCGTCGGGATAATGGGCATCTGCACAATGTTGGCTTTTAAATAGGTGTTTAACTCTTGTCAGGTTAGGAATTGGCAGGCTCGAGTTTTGCTTCAGTGCCGCTGTGAGTTTGTTCTGCAGCCGTAAGCAAGCCACCGGCTTGTCCCTGAGCACCAGCTGTAAGAAATTATTTTAAAACCCTACGCTCGGTCTTTTGGGACCTCGGGCCCACAGGGATTAGGCGCTTGCAGCAGCCTGACGTTGGCACTGATGTCTGTGACACCCCAAAGATTAAACGCTGGCTTTGACTTCTCAGGCCAGCAGCGGTCTGCAAGCTTTTGTCTCTGTATCGTGTTCATCTTTGGTAATAGGAAACCCATGCCACAGAGTTCATTTGAATGTCGAAATTAAGCATTTTTTTTGTTTTTTTTTTTTCAATTGGTATCCTTCCTCTTGCGCTTGATCTGCCCATGACTTCCAAGTCTTGAGCAAGGCTAGCACAGCAGATGTTTTCAAAGAGAAAACTTGGTCTGCTCCTCTCTGGCCCTGCACCCTGTGCTGCCCTTGCAAGGCCTCTTGGCCGCAGCTGGACTCTTCGTTTGCCTGGGAAATTTGTTCCTGGTTGCTGTTGCTGCATTTTCTCACGTCCCTTAAAAAGGTTTGGACTCGCCATGCTCTCTTAAATGCTCGGATATTGGAAATACAGCAGGCAGAAAACACTTTCTCAGCAGTACCTGGGAAGCTGCAAGTATCTCAGCAGGTGGAAGATCTGTCCTGTTGCACGAGCACGTTTTCTTACCCAGCCCATCGGTACTGTCCACAGTCAAGAGTAAAATGAGTCTGACTGAAGAAAAAAAAAAAAAAATCCCTTTTCCTAACCTGCCTTTGTGTTTTATTTCTTGTCGGACCTTTCATGCAGGCTGCACAGACCACTTGTGTCTACAGAGATGAACGAATGTTTCCATTTGAAGTGTAGGAATTGAGGTAGCTTCCTAATCGAACCAGGAATGAACCCAGGGCTCTTCAAAAATCAGGACAAATCCTAATCCATGGAACATCTATTCTGGCATATCTGTCAAATGCCATTCCAGCCTCACTGCCGTTGAGCAAATGTATTGACTAAAGCAGGATAGCACCACATTTCGTGGGTTTGTGGGGTAGCGCTCGTGGCCTTGAAGGCTCCGGTAGCCTTCGGGCAGTTGCAGCCGATGGCCGTCTGAAGGACAGCAGCGGAGAAGCACGCTCCTCGGGCTCTGCAGAACCCCGCCGTGGGCTGCGAGTGGGTTTTGAGCCCAGATACCTCGGGTTCAGTTCTTTCCCGGTGATTCTTTTTTCTCTCCCTCTCTCTAGGTACGGCTTTGTTGAGTTTGATGATCTGCGAGATGCAGATGATGCCGTTTATGAGCTAAACGGTAAAGATCTTTGTGGGGAGAGAGTGATCGTTGAGCATGCCAGAGGCCCACGTCGTGACAGCAGTTACGGTTCTGGACGCAGTAAGCACTAACATGCATTTGTATCCGTGACTTATTTTAAATAAAACATTTTTTGCTCATTTTAAAAAAAAAAAAAAAAAGTAATTTTAAAAGAAAATGATATGAAGTTGTGAATAGTGTTCTGTAACTGTAAATGTAACTGTCGATCTGAATATTTATTAACTTGTTTGCTGTATTAAAGTATTTTAATTGATAAATTAATAAACACAATTTCTCGTACCATTTTTATTATTATCCTTTCGTTTAACTATTTGAATGGTTTATTTGCAATGTGATGTTTAACATAGCCTTAACAAAGACCTCAATGTTTTAATTGAAAGAGTCCTTTGAGGCTAAGATGACTGCCCGTTCCATTTGCTGACCTTGGGTTACCTTTCCATGAGTGGCTCTTTGACCTTTGTGGCCCTTGGCTGACCAAAAAAGGAAGCCATGTGACGACCGCAAGCTTTTCCCATTAGACCTGGGTGGTGAGGACCCCAAGGGTTAGAGACAGATGAGATTAATCTGAAATAGGTGCCTGAAAAGCTTTATTCATGTCAGATATTCAGAAAACTTTAAGCAATGTAAGTAACATGAGTAAACTGGCTTAATTCGGTTTCTTCTTTCAAACTGTTTTTAAAATAACTTAACTTTAATTGCATGTTAATCGTAGCGTAATTATAATCACGGGCGTTGTTTTAATTATGTGCTTGTAGTAAATTTTTTTTTTTAATGCTTTGGATCTTTGTAACGTTTTATAGAAAGGGGATTGAATTTAGACTAGCGGGTGGGTGAATTTTTAATGTATTTGCGATCATACGGGGCAGAACAGTTTTCGTCCGGGATGTAGCGAGAGCGCTCCAATTCCCTAGTTGAAGTACTGCTGTCTGCTTGTCACCTCCTAAAGGTGGATATGGTTATAGAAGAAGCGGAAGAGATAAGTACGGTCCTCCTACCCGTACAGAATACAGATTGATTGTGGAAAATTTGTCAAGCCGCTGCAGTTGGCAAGATCTTAAGGTATGGGGCCCCTTTCTTTACCCTCTCTCTATGAAAGAGCACAAAGGGTAAAAAAGTTAGCTTCCGTTTCAACAAGGAAAAACGGTATACGCTTGTGTTCTTGATTCCAACTTGTTAATAAGTCGGTGTGCTCCTATGCCTACAAGCAGATTTTGGAAGTAATACACACAGTAAGTCAATGTGGAAGCGTATTTGCATATATAAAATCATTAATGCAACGTTGGGAGTTGCAGCCGCAGACTCGGTGCCACGGAGGGAATAACTTTTTTCTTTAACACAAACCAACATCACGTACAGATGTGTTTTATCTTCTCTTTAAGCCCTGTCAAAACACTTTAATCGTGCCAGTGGTAGGAGTCACTAGAGATGGAGGAGTTCGCCCTTGTCACTTTGGATTTTACTCATCAACTTGCAAGGTGCTAGAGCTGTTTGGAAACGATAGCATCGTTCTTGCACAGCCTCTGTTAGAATTTCCACACCATGTAAAGCTGTTTTAAAGAGAGTTTCAGGGAAAGGATGCTTCCAGAATGAGCAATCACACCAAACCTCTGCCAAAAGCTAGTATTTTCTCCCAAGTCTGAAGGAGTGGAACGGGATTCTCGGCAGGGGAAGCAGTGGGTAACGCTGCGTAGCCCCCACTGCCTCCGAGTACGCTGGAGGTGAAGCGTTGGCTCGTGATTATCTGCATCGGGGATGGGGGCAGGACAGGGAGCAGAATTTCAATAGTGGGTGCAAAAAGATAGTGTTTCCTTATCAAACTTAGCAGCAATGGTTAAAAACACTTGTTCTTACAGGAACGCTTTCTTTTACGGTTCTCTTTTAAGGATGTGTAAAATTTGTTCTAAACAAACTTTGACGTAGTAGAAACTGGTCTGTAATTGAATATGTAACGCTAGTTCAGGTACGTACTGAGATGATTCTTCAAATGTCTCCTGTTGTTAATGCTTCACACCATCAATAGCTTGTCTTTGCTTCTGGTATTAAAAATTGTAAGTAGAGCATGGCATGATTAATCCTCTACTGGATGCGTTGCTTTTTTTGGAATAGCTTTCCTTTCAGTGTACTTAAGGTGGGAGTAGCTGGGTTGAAAACAGACCGAATCGGAGTTCTGTGCCCCGTTTCCATTGCAGCCGAAGCCCGCAGCGGCTGAAAGCCGGCCCCGGCTGACGGCTCGCTCAAAGCGGGGCGGAATGGCCCTCCCCGATCCACAGAGGTGTTCAGTCATCGAAACAGAGAGGCTGGGAAGCATGAAGTGGGAAAATGAATTGAGCTTTTACTTGTGTAGGGGTTTCTTCCAGCAGAATGATGAGATCTGTTACCTAGGCGGAGGGCGAAGGGAGGCCTGCTTGCCTGTAGTCTTCTTGCCTCTTCATATTCAACCTTTTGAAGTTTATCAGCTTTCCCAAGCTACCTTTGAAAAAATGATTTGGAGAGCAAGCATTTTATTTCTTTAATCGCTTTTGTAATTTGAAACTTATCATAGTCCAGAGCATATTCGATATTAGGGTCAGGATGGGAGACCTTAAATTATCATTTGGCTCAAAACTGTCAACACCACTGTTGGTTTGCGGTACCACCACCGTGGTTCTAATCGCACAAACTCTGTGAAATTTGGCTTGCTCAGAAACCTTGGCGTTAGCCCCGCAAACGCTGTTTGGTTAAAACCCTTGCTGACATCCGTGTGAACAGAAGAGGCTCAGTGAGCGTCGTTGCAGAAATGAGCAGGGTCAGCCTGCAAGCCTGGCTCTGGATTCGAGGCAATGGTTATTCTGTCCTCTTCCTCTAGGATTATATGCGTCAGGCAGGGGAAGTGACATATGCAGATGCACACAAAGGAAGGAAAAATGAAGGTGTGATTGAGTTCAAATCCTATTCTGACATGAAAAGAGCCCTTGAAAAGCTGGACGGGACAGAAGTAAATGGCAGAAAGATTAGATTAGTGGAAGACAGACCTGGATCGAGACGGCGCCGCTCTTACTCCCGAAGCCGAAGCCATTCGAGGTATGTCTCTCTATAGTGTAGAGATCAAATCTCCAGGCTGAATCTGGCTGCAATTATGTGAATACACAGCAGGTTCCACAACACCTTGGAAGTGTTCAGAGTTCCCAATAAATCTGGTTTTTGAGAATGTATTAGTTACCTGCAAGTAAGCAAGGGAGATGAGGCCTCTGTTCAGAGGCATCTTCCTCGGTGAACGGGTGTATCCGCCAGCTGAACACCTGACAGCGTGCTGCTGTTCCTCCCAGCTGCATCAGGTCCGTCGTCCCTGCTGTCTTGCAGGAGAAGGCTGCATGGCAGGCGGAGCTGTGCACGCAGAGTTTAACAGAAGGTGCTGTTAGCACTTCAGCTCTGAACGTCGTGTTCTGCTGAGGGCACCATGACGAACAGTTCTGTCTCAGCTTGGAAACCCCCGCCCCTTCCCTGTTTCTGAGATTCGCTGTTTCGTTGTACGATCGAGAGAGCCGCTTCAGCACGCAACACCGAGTATTTTCCCCTTCCCATTCTGGGGTAGAACTTGTTGTCGCAAGAAAACTCAGGCAAATTTCTGCTGTTCGTAGAACAGCTTGCTTAGGAAATCAAAGCCTGAATCAAAGCTTTATCCTAGTGTCTCCCGGGATTCAAATGCTGACTTGATTGGGAAAGTGATTCTCGCTGCTTTATCTTCAGTAAGGTTGCCTGTTTTCTTCCAGATTAGCAACCCTGCTCGCTTCCAGACATGGCAGCAGGGGCTGAGCAGTGGGGAGGGGGGTACCCTGCCTGCAACCTTACTGTGTAACGCTCTCGCCGTTCGGCTGCTTGAAAGGTGCTTTACTGCTACGGGGCTTTACCCGCAGGGGACCGGGGGATCGCAGGCTCTCCACGCGCGCGTGTGCTAATGTTGAGCTGATTGATTTTGTTCCAGGTCTCGCTCTCGAAGCAGACATTCTCATAAGAGCAGGAGCCGCAGTGCCAGTAGTAGTCGCTCCAAGAGTAGATCAAGATCCAGGTATGTCTCTGTGTGGGAAGAAATTAAATGGGAACCATCATCCTAAATTTGCAGTAGGAACACTGTTTTTCTTTTCCCTGCCGTATTATGCACAGCATTTAAGTGCCAGTCAAACCCAAGCCGTGCTAAAGCGGAGCTGTCTCTTGCCTTTGCGCTTTCAGGTCTGTGTCCCGTTCCAGAAGCAAGAGCCGTAGTCGAAGCAAGAGCCGTAGCAGAGGCCAAAAAGAGAAAAGCAGGACTCCAAGTAAAGAGGATAAAAGTAGGAGCCGCAGCAGGAGTGCAGAGAAATCCCGAAACAAAAGTAAAGATAAATCCGAGGGCGCTCTCCATAACAGTGACGAGAAAACAAAGAGCAGGAGCCGCAGCAAGGAAAAGAGTAGGAGCAGGAGTGGGAGTAAGGACAGGGGAGAGATGAGGGAGAGCATGAGGAGCAGGAGCAAGGAGAAGAGTAGAAGCAAAGACAGGGAGAAGAGCATTAGCAAGGCTAGAAGCAGGAGCAAGAGCAGGGATGAGAGTAGGAGCAGGAGCCACAGTAAGGATAAAAGGAAAAGTAGGAAGAGAAGCAGGGATGACAGCAGGAGTAGAAGCAGGAGCCGCAGCAAGAGTGAGAAAAGCAAGAGGCGCAGCAAGCGAGACAGCAAACCAAGTAGCAAGAAGAAAAGGAAGGAGAGCCGCGAGCGGTCCAGGTCAGCCTCCAAAGAAAAGGAGCATCTAAAATCAGATTCTGACAAAAAGGAGGCAAGAGGTGAGGGGGAGGATGCAGCCGCACGTCGGGTGTCCCGCTCCAGGTCTAGGTCGATTTCCAAGTCAAAACCAAATCTCAAATCAGATTCTCGTTCCAGGTCTAAATCTGTTTCAAAGCCTAGGTCCCGGTCCAAGTCTAGATCTAGGTCTGCCTCTAGGTCACACTCCCGATCGCGGTCAAGGTCTCGCTCCAGATCCTAACCTTGCCACGACCACGCTTGGAACGGTTGGAAAAGTCTTTTGTACATGTTTAGTAGTTGTAGCGCAAGTGATTGAAGTAGAAAACCTGTCGATGCTGTATATTTTTAACAACCCTGATGGTATGTCTGTCACTGTGAGCTGCAGCGCTCCCTCCCTGCAGTGCTCTCTGGCGCAAGGCTCTTCAGCTCATTTTCTATCCGACAGAAAGGTTCTCTTTAAATATAACTCTTCCCAGAGCACCGAACTTGCCCTCTTTGCCAGGAGGAGCCTTGCAGAGGAGGAGCGCTGCACCTCGGTGGGTCTATGAGGTTGCAGTGGTGACTGATAGGTAGGTACGGCGGCTTCAGCAGTCTTCGCCCTCGAACTGATGCCCCTTGATGTATGCCATTTCGTGGAAGTGCTAAGTCTTAAGTTTCATACTACTTTCGTTTCATATTTTTTGGACTTAAAGTTGTGAATAGCACAGTCAAAAGGAAAAAAAAAAAAAAGGTACTTGCAGTAATCCATAGGGAAAAGAAGTATAGTTCCATATTCTGGTATTGTGACAATATCCTTGTTTTATATTAAATTTTTTTATTTTATTTTTCCCTGTCTTGCAAAGTACAGTGATTCCTGTTTCCATGAGATTTGAATAAAGACTATTTTTGCTTGATGACATTTGGTGGTGGTTCCACGGAGTTGTGTTGTGATTGTCACCGTTTTCTATCGATGGGCGCAGGCTTGCACTCGCAGAGGGGTTACTCGCGGCGAACGGGTCCTTGGTTTAGAAAGCCGCTTCACGCTAAAGGCAGTCGCGCCGATCGAATCCGATCCAGTTGAAATAACTCATTTCTCTAGAAACACTTGTTGTTTGGAGCTTTAACATTGCAGTAAGGAGAAGAATACAGGAGGATGAACCAAGAAGCAATAGTGAAGGTGACGGGCCTGCTTTCCACCGTCCGTGTAAATGAAGCGTGGGGAGCTTCGGCTCCCGTCGCACCGGGAAGAAAACTTTTCGCCAGCTTCACTCGCTCGACGCAAGTCAGCTGAAATCATTGTTTGTCCCACGACGTCTTAGGCGTTAAGCAGCTGATGCTGGAGGTGAGCGTGGCTGGCAGGGAAAGGTGCTTTTCTGCTTTTTCCTTTATTCTGTAGCTCGCCAGTCCAATCGTTTCCTCGCTCGCACCGTCGGCCTTTCTGCCGGCACCTTTGGGAACCGACGGGGGAAGCACCAGGCTGCTTTCACGGGTGGTTTTCTACTCTAGCACACTCGGCAAGAGAAAGCGAAGCCGTCGCAACCGTTTGCTTCTGGTTCTTCTTCGATGTCGTGATCCCTGATGGCGAGTTTGGGGTTTCAGTTGTGAGCCCTGACTTCCTCAACAGGAAGGTGTCGGTCCGACCCAGGCGCGACACGGACGTTAGGCTTGGACAGCGCGAACCAGCCTTCGCTCTGGGCACTGCGCAGCAGCCGCTGTCTGTCTTAACGTCCCCCAAAAATGCGGGGGGGGGGGAATTGTGGTGTGGGGATTTCCAGCCACGGACTGAAGGTCCGGTTCGTGCACGGCCCTTTCCTGGAAGGGAGCTGCTGTGCAGAAACCCCCGTCTGCTCTGAAGCTGCGGTGCCGAGGGGCTCTGCCATCCCACTGAAATTCCCTAGCGCTCGCTCTCCGGCTTCTCTAGTTACGCCCACAGCAATTTGGAGCCTCGGCTTGTCTCTCCTCAGCATATTTTCCAGGAGTTGTTCCTCCTAATAAAACACCTGTGCTTGGGGGGAACCTTTATAAAAGAAAAAACGGTGCAGGACGTGCTCCTGAGGAGCTCTGGGCCTGGGAGCACGGCGCAGGGCCGCTCTGCCGGCGCGTCCCCGGCATCCCCGCGGACATGGGGCGGAAGGCAGGCGCCTCCTAGCAGGAGCTTTGTAGCCGTTCCTGAGCAACACCCCAATTTTAGACTGGGGCCGGTAGCAAATCGCTCAAACTGAGCTTTCCACAAGCTCTTCTGTTGCACGGGGGGCTTTGAATGCAGAACCGGCGTCCCCAGCACCCCGCTCTGCTGGCCAGCAGTGTTCCGAAAAATAAAAGGCAAAACCTGAAAAATAAAAGGCAAAACCCGAAAAATAAAAGGCAAAACACATTTTGTGAGTTCTTGCTTGGTCTGGAGGAAAAAAAAAAAAGGTTAGTTATGGCTTTATCAAAAACTTTTCTTTAGCAACTTTCAAACCGCTAACAATACTCAGGACAGCAGTTCTCGCGGCCAGATCTTAACTTCATAGGTGCGAGTAATTCCGTATAATTTGATCATTTGAAACTTGTACTGCTGTGTGAAAAAGATGAAAGGGCGACAGATCCTAAGAGTTGCTTTCAACACAAACTATTGCCGTAGAGTTGAAGAGGGGTCAGGGCTCGGTGAGAGGCTCAGACTTTATCAAATGTCAGATTGCTACGGCAGCAGGAGAAAGCTCTGCGGAAGCGATATTTCATTTCTTTAGAAGGAAAGGCCTTTTTCAGCTGTATATATTTAGTGCTTTAACATCTTAGGCTCTCGTAGTAACATTTCTAATCCCTTTTGCTGCTTAATCTTAGCACAGAAGCAAATGAGGCTAGGCGAGCTGTTTGCTAATAGGGGATAATTAGCTGAAAAATACCTTTAAGAAAATCTGCGAACGATAAAGTCTCGGCTAAGACTTTAAAAAGCGACTCTGGCTTTTGCTGTCTGGCTGCAAGGCCGCTCCTAATGGAGCGAGCGTGGTTTTAGTGAGCCGGCTGGGAGAAAGGTCTCTCCCCTAAACGCCCGAAGACGAGGCCTTTGGAGGTGGAGGTGGGTGGGAAAGCGTGGGCTGAGGCGTAGATTTGCGTTGTGTGCAGCCAGGGACGTGCCCCGCCACGGGAAAGACAGGCACCCCTCGAGGCTGCGCGGGCGATGCTGGGGGTCCGGAGCCAGCACCCGCGCCGCGGGGAGGTCGCGTGTGCGAACAGAGCCGCAGCGCGGGCGTTTGATCCCGTTAAGTGTGAATTCCCTGCTTTTCGTCCTGCCGTTTTCCAAGGAGGCGATGGATTGTTGCAAACAAATTATCGGGGGAAGAAAAAACAAGTTTTGAGTTAAAAAAAGGCATCGGAGAGTTGGGCAGCCTGCGATCGGCGCCTGTTTGCCCAGGTCTCTGCTGCTGTATCAGGAGGAGCCTTTGGCTTAGCCCTGTGGGGGCAGCTCTTAAAAAATCACTGAAGTATTTAAAGACGCACCTAGAGCACCTGTTTGGAAGCGCTGGAACTTCAGGAGGAATTTTAATTTCTGGATTTCGGTAAGAATTTGGTCACCTATCGGAGACAGGGTCTTCTGCAAAGCCCAGGGTTGCTAAACTGCACCTCAGGCTCCTGCTACCTCAGCAAACCTTGCCCCGAGGCTGCGATCCGGCTGGGTTTGTCCTGAGCACGAGTGACCCCAGCGAGGGGCTGGGGCTCTTCTCACGCTTGACACGAAGCCTGTGCTTAAGCACTGGCTACGATTTGGCTCCGCACCCTCCCGTGCTTCGCTTTACCCCTAAAGGCGCCCAGCTCTGAGCGGGGGCTGCCGCAACGGAGCGACCCCAGCAGCAGCATTACCCCAGCCCTGGGACAAGCTGCTTTCTCAGCCTGCCGACTCCTTTTTCTTTTTTCTTTTTCGGTTGGCTTGAGGCTGCCACATCTCCCATTGCTCAGATGAAGTTAGAAACGAAGCCGGGAACCCGGCCGTGCCACCGCACGCGCGTGACGCAGCTCAGCGCCTGCGCAGCGAGGATGCGGTGGGAGCGACGGGGGGAGAGCGGCTTCCCGAAGAGGAGATTTCATCAGCTGCAACCATCAGGAAGGTGAAAAATTAAACCCTCGCAGCGGCTCTGGGCTATGAGCCGTCCTGGGGTGTCACATACCCCGGTGTCTCCCTGCAGGAAGGTCCCCGTGCGGGCAGTGGGACCAGCAAGTGGCTCGTTCGGGGCTGCGTCCCCGCACGTCCGGCTCTGGGGGGACGCGGTGGTGTTCCCGCGGCGGGGACGTGGTGGGGAGGTGACAGCTGTCCCAAAATCCGCTGAGCTGCTGGGCAAAGCAAGCTCCAACGCCCTCGCCCCACTGGGACTTTCTTCCTCTGCCGTGAAGGCAGCCTTTAGCGACTCAAGCTTTAAAGCAGGATTTAGCACGTGAAAGGGCTGCTGCCGCTGTTTACGGAAGGTATAGAAGCTCGTATTAAACAAAAAATAAAAGGCGTTATTTCCTCCGCCTCCTGCCTCTGTGGAGGGGGTGGCTCCAGCTGCCGCAGAGGCCCTGCGTTTCACCGCAGCGTCCTTGTCCCCGGTGCGCTGCTCCGGCCGGAGGCTGCGTGGGAATGGGCTCCTCCAAGGAAAGAGCCGTGGTCCCCATCGCAGCCCAGCGTCCCCAGCCAGAGGCTGGGATGATGACGGTCGTTGCCTTCAGCCTCTTTGCCTGCGGGTGCTGGTGGGCTCTGTGGGCTGGCCTGGGGGTCCTCAAACCTCTCCTGTCCCAGGGTCCCCATCTTGGCTGTGATCCCAGCATCTCTGCTACTTTTCCAGAACTGAGACACCGCCCCCCGCCCAGCCAATGTCCCTGCAGGCTGCTGACAGCTGAGATGCCCCAATTCCCGGGATGCTCCAGGTCTCATCGCTCCCTGCAACTGCCTGAAAGGAGGCTGGAGCCGGGGGGGTCGGTCTCTTCTCCCAAGCAACAAGTGATGGGACGAGGGGAAATGGCCTCAAGCTGCGCCAGGGCAGGTTTAGGTTGGATATTGGGAAAAACTTCTTCACCGAAAGGGCTGTCAGGCCCTGGCCCAGGCTGCCCAGGGGGGATTTAAAAGCCGGGGAGATGTGGTGCTGAGGGACATGGTTTAGTGGTGGCCTTGGCAGTGCTGGGTTAACAGTTGGACTTGATGATCTTAAAGGGCTTTTCCAACCTTAACGATTCTGTGATTCTGTGATTCTGTGATTCTATTCTATGATTCATCCCGAGAGCGCAGCATTGCACCTGCCACCCCTCCGTCACCAGCCCCCCAGCAGGTTGGTCCCTTCCCCGCCCCAGGAGAGCTGCTTCGGGCTGCAAAGCCCTCGAGCACCCTGAGGTCTCGAGCCCAGGGGGTGGCACCTCCGCTCATCAGCCCCAAATCCCCAGCCATCGGCATTTTTAAAAAGGCAAAACAGCAGCACCGAAAATCAAAAGCCTTTTTCCCCACCGCCCCATGCTCGGGGGATGCTGCGGGAGAAAACGGCCGCTGTAACCCAGGCGAGAGGAGCTGCTTGCACCCATTTTGGGTGCATTATGCTAAATTCTTATCTGAATTTGGCAGCTCTGGGACGTGGCATCCAGCAGGACGGCGCTGGAAGGGAGCGCGTCGGGAGTCTTTTTTGTCTTTCTTCATTCCACCCTTGCTCAATGTTTTGTCCAAGAGAAAAGGGAAACTTTGAGGCATGTCTGGAAAGCAGGGAAAACTAGGAACAGAGCCATTTCCATGGCACCTTCTCCTTTTGCTGCGTAATCCCGGGTGCCTCGGAGGGGCAGGGACGATGCAAAGCCTCAGGCCGCTGCCTGCACAGAGCGTGCCTCAGTTTCCCTACCTGTAGGATGGAAATATTGGCTCAGGTCTGTCTGCGCTCCGGTGACGGGCATCATCCCTTCCCCACCGACCCTTCGCAGCAGCGCTGCGATGCTTCGCTCCCCGGTGTAGGGGAGGGGCGACCGCCCCGCGAGCGTGCTCGTCCTCCCCGGCAGGTACCCTGATTTTCAGCCCAGGCGCCTTTTTGCAGCAGCTGGGCGGCCTGGGGGTGTCGGAGCAGGAATTTCCAAGGTGAGGACATTTTGAGGCATCTTATTGCCGATAATTAGGCTGAAGCACGGTAAGCGCCGCCCCGGCAGGGCAGCGATGGCAGCAGGGCTCTGCAGCGGCGCGGGTCACTGTGCCCGCGACACCTCTGCCACCAGCACTGCAACGGGCAGGGACGGGCAGGCGCCTCAGCCGCGTCCCGGCTGCGTACCGCAACGCTCCTTTCTGGCTCGCGGGCGGCTGAACGTCACCGAGCGAGTCTCCCCTGCTAATTTTGCATAAAAGTGTAGGTTTTGCATCAAAACCTTCGGCTGGCGCCGCTCACCGGTGCCGGCCCTTAGGGCTTCCCAGCCTGGAGCTGCTGCAACCCCGGTGCTGC
Source organism: Nipponia nippon (assembly GCF_047370975.1). Taxonomy (NCBI): domain Eukaryota; kingdom Metazoa; phylum Chordata; class Aves; order Pelecaniformes; family Threskiornithidae; genus Nipponia; species Nipponia nippon. The sequence continues at coordinate 3,184,493 of NW_028262340.1, forward strand.
ACAACGGGCTCGTCAAACCGCGGGGACTTAACCGGCAGCGGTTGTGAAGCCCGTACAATAATATAAAATAATAATAATAATATTGCGTGGCTGGAGAGGAAGAATCAGTGGAACGTCTGCAATAGTTCTGCAATATTTCCAAGCAATAATTCTGTTTGGATAATTAAATACAAGAGCGAAGGCGGCTTTAGGAGGGAGGTATCTGCCCAGACGCACTGAAAAAGAGCCCTAAAATGCGACTGAGGGCCGGGAGGCCCGTCTCGCGGGGGAAACGCCGCCGGCGCGGCAGCTCCGCGGGGGAAAGGAGAAATCCCTGCGGCAGGCACGGGGCGGGCTCTGTCCTGAAACAATCCGTCCAAGCAGCGAGATCGAAGGGTGAGAAGGCCCAAAATAGGGATCACTCAACAAAAATTACTGCAATTAAACCCAAAATATGAGTCTAAATAAACATGGAGAGTTTGGTTAGTTCTAACTCTTCCGGCTCCTCGCCGTCCCCTGGTCCCAGCAAGCGCTCAGACGCCGGCCAGGAGCATCTGCAGAATTAGGGCTGGAACTGGAACTTGCTGACGCAGAGAAGGTGAGAAACGTATTTGTTTTCTAATTTTAAAGACGGGTGTTTTATGTGCCTCACTCGAGGGATGAAGAATATTATGATGCGTATTTCAAATGAGCCATTTCAAATCTCATTTATTATTTTTTTGAAATCCCATTCCATTTAAGCTGTCACAGCTTGGGGCCCGCTCGTGCTCCTTCCTCACTTACGATGGCAAAAAAACCCCCAAAGGGTCGTTAAAAAACCTACCGCCAGTTCTTTTATTGTTTCAAGATTCAAATACAAAGGAAAATAACATTCTCAGATGAGAAGAAAAACAAGTTTAACAAATGCAGAGGAGAAGGGGAAATGTTTTATATTACTCATCGGCGAGGGAGGCGGCGGTCCGTCGCGGTCATGATCCGCCGGGCGCCGGCGGCGATACTGATTTACGTCTCCATTTCCCAAATCTCCGTGAACGTGCCCTAACGCCCCACGGACGTTCATCCCCCTCCCAGTTCATCCCCCTCCCAGTGCCTCCCTGTCCCAGTTCATCCCCCTCCCAGTGCCTCCCTGTCCCAGTTCATCCCCATCCCAGTGCCTCCCTGTCCCAGTTCATCCCCATCCCAGTACCTCCCTGTCCCAGTTCATCCCCATCCCAGTGCCTGCCTCTCCCAACACCTCCCTGTCCCAATGCCAGCCCCATCCCAGTGCTAACCTCGTCCCAGTTCATCCCCCTCCCAGTGCCTCCCTGTCCCAGTTCATCCCCATCCCAGTGCCTCCCTGTCCCAGTTCATCCCCATCCCAGTACCTTCCTGTCCCAGTTCATCCCCATCCCAGTGCCTCCCTGTCCCAGTGCAGGCTCCATCCCAGTGCCTCCCTCAGTTCATTCCCATCCCAGTGCCTGCCTCTCCCAACAACTCCCTGTCCCAATGCCAGCCCCATCCCCGTGCCAACCTCCTTCCAGTTCATCCCCATCCCAGTGCCCAGTTCATCCCCATCCCAGTGTCTGCCTGTCCCAGTTCATCCCCATCCCAGTACCTCCCTGTCCCAGTTCATCCCCATCCCAGTGCCTGCCTCTCCCAACACCTCCCTGTCCCAATGCCAGCCCCATCCCAGTGCCAACCTCGTCCCAGTTCATCCCCATCCCAGTGCCTCCCTGTCCCAGTTCATCCCCATCCCAGTACCTTCCTGTCCCAGTTCATCCCCATCCCAGTGCCTCCCTATCCCAGTGCAGGCTCCATCCCAGTGCCTCCCTGTCCCAGTTCATTCCCATCCCAGTGCCTGCCTCTCCCAACAACTCCCTGTCCCAATGCCAGCCCCATCCCAGTGCTAACCTCGTCCCAGTTCATCCCCATCCCAGTGCCCAGTTCATCCCCATCCCAGTGCCAGCCCTGTCCCAGTTCATCCCCATCCCAGTGTCTGCCTCTCCCAGTTCATCCCCATCCCAGTGCCTGCCTCTCCCAATACCTCCCTGTCGTAGAGCCCAGTCCCATCCCAGCGCCAGCTCCATCCCAGTGCCAGCCCTGTCCCAGTTCACCCCTGTCCCAGGGCCAGCCCCATCCCAGAGCCATCCCCGTCCCGGTCCCCATCCCCGTTCCCCGTCCCGCCCTGCCCCCAGCGCCGCCTCAGCCGGGGCCGGGGCCGGGGCCGGGGCCGGGACCGGCGGGGAGCGGGACCGCCGCGCATGCGCTCCGCCCTCCCGCGGGACGGCCGGGGCACTAATTGTTACCGGAGTTAAAGAGAAAAAAGACCCGGTAGGCGAGAGAGGCACCGGGCGGCCGGGCCGGGTGAGTGGGGACAGCGGGGGGGAACAGCGGGAGCGCGGGAAGCCGCCGGCCGCCATCTTGTGGCGGGGGGCGGCGGGGCCGAGACGGGCCGGGCCGCTTCGCCGTGGCTCCGCCACGGCGAAGCGGCCCGGCCCGTCTCGGCCCCCGGGTTTGTGAGGGGGAAATGGCGCCTCTGAGGCGAGGGGCAGCCCCGCGTCCCGTCACAGCTCGACCCCCGGCGAGGACGGGCCCCTCTCTGGGGGTCTCCTCCCCGCTGAGCGCTGAGGAAACCCCTCAGGGTTTCCCCTCGGCGTAAAGCTCCCCGTTGGGTGCGGAAAGTGTATTTTAAACCACTCTAAAGGGGAAAGTCCACTCTAAAGCTCAGCTAAGGAAGCGTTCAGAAGACGAGTTGAAGTTGTTCACAGGCTACGGAGCAAAATGATAAAATATTTACAGTTTCTGGGGTTGTTTTTTTTTTCCTGTTTCTCATGGGTCTGCAAGAGGTGGCTGAGAAAATCAGGGTTATTCAGCCCTGGTCCCAGCTCTGGCATAAACTTCTTGGGAGTGTGAAAACTCAAAAATACTAAAAAATACATAAATACAGTGTAATAGAAGGAGACCTTGGAGACTTACCCAAGACCAGAAAGATTTAAGTTTGAAAACAGAGATTTTTACATGAGGGGGAAAAAACCATCAAACTTCTTGACAGCAAATTCAAAGACTAGAACTAATGATATCAAGATTTTATGAACAGAGGGAAGGCCAGTGCCAGATAAATAGGGGGATAAATATAATACTTCAAAAGTATTGATCAGTGCTCTGGATAAAGATCGGTATGGGACAGTCTTAATGATGTTTGGTGTTCAGAAGAAAGGGATTAAGCCAGTTTTATAGATGCTTGGTGCCGCAAGGAATGGGATTAGATTTTTAATACGAAAACATTTACTCTAATGTATTCAAATATCGCCCAGATAAATTTAAAAAGAAACAAAAACATACACACGTTGGTCTGTAATTGGGATTAAGGGATAAAGAGCTCTGATCTTTTGTGCCAAATTGCGTAAGACCTCTCTGGTTCATGTCTTTTTATATAATAAAACAGAAGTAAAAGGAGAGAAAAGGGGTACTTGATGCTGCAAACTCTTCTTACCATGCAGCAATTAACGACAGTCTGCCACGGTCTCGTTAGCATCGGTGTTTTGCTTCCCCGCTCTTCCCTGTCCCATCTATTTAAATCATATATTTTTGAGGGTGGGGACAGTCTTTTCCTCAGTGAGTACTTCTACTTGGTGGTGTAAGATATGTAATAATAATTAGTAAGAGTCCCCAGGGTAGTTTGCTGGATTGTAGTCTTATAAAGTAATTACAGATGCAATTAAAATGGAGGACATTTTTGGCCTCTGTGCTCTAGTTTTGGCCTAAAATTGATTGCACCTTACATTGCGAATAATCCCATTAAGGCTGAATGTGTGTGAAATAAATTGTAATTCATTGTGAGTACAGAGGTGGAAACGGAGCCCGGCTTCGAGCTGCTGGGTACAACTGGGTACAACTCCTGGGCAGATTGTGCGGGGCCAGTTCCATTTTTCTTGGCCAGAGTTAATTTATCTTGTCTTTGTGGTTTTTATTGCCATAAGTAGTAAGTTGCAGTAGGGTGAGTGGTTACAAACAGATGTGCTCTGCGGACCGTTCCCGACCGACTGACTTCTCATGGCCCAGGGGCCTGTTCTCTTTGCCTCAGCCATGCTGTTTGTCTGCACTTTTTACCACCCATTCGTTATTTACTGGAATTTTAAGGCCATAGCAGGAACGTGGGTCTTCAGACTGTTTATTAAAAGTAGCACCTAGAATTTATTTAAAACAGCATCTGCAATTTTACTTTATAATGGTTGGCTTAAAATTGTGTTGCTCTATCTGCAGGAGAAGGTCTGGCTCTCCGTTACCTCATGGCTATCTTCATGCAAAGCTTTTGGTCTAAACACTTCTAGGTATGATGATAGACTCCATTGGCAGGGGGGATGTGAATTTGAGGGTCAAGCTTCAGTGTAACCCCCTTGTCCTTTTCCATATGAACACTGGTATTGCCTGACACTGGTAGATGGGTAATGAGATCGGGTTCTCCCATGGTGGTGATGGAGACATGGATGAAGGTGTGGAGGGTTGGCTCTTCAGCCTTCCTGTGCCGGTCCATGCCTCCCCTCTGTGCAGGAAAGGCTTTTGGATGCCTGAGTCCCGTTATCAGAATTGCACAATTTGAGTATCAGAAAAACACAGATAAACTGGGTCAAAACCAGACTGAACCACAGCAGCAGTTACTCTGGACCTTTATGGACTTTCTGTGGAATAACAAGGTGGTTCCTGGGTTGCAATGTCAGGTCTTCCCCAGACACTCTTCCCTCTCTCCCACAGTTTATAATTTTTAATCTATTTCAGCCTTTTCTCAAGCCCTCCAGCAGTGCGTTGTCTTGAGGTGGAAGAGAGGGAAGAAGGTAGCACAGTGGGTTGAAAAATTAGATCAGAGACTGGGGGGGGGGGGGGGAAATGACCAAATGTTTACTTGTTAATGAAGGCTGGCAGCTGAAAGCTCCGACACGTGGAATCAATTAGCTGTCGAGGCAAACAGAGACCCGACCAAACCCCGTCCTTCCTAATTAGTAGCACTCACTGTGCGCTGCAGGTGAGGTATGCGTGCAGATGTGCTTTGCTAAATTTGGCAGATTACTTTCCAGAGGATGGTTCAACTTATTGGCAAAATACTTTACCTCTGAGGGATGGATGTTTTATTACTAGATTTAGCAACTTTTGGCTCATCTCCTGCTTTTTTTTTAATTTCTAATTGAATCCAGCTAAATGATGGGATAAAAGCATGGTAGATCTAAGCAAACAGAGGTAGAAGCTGCGTTCATAAACCACACAGGATTTGTTGTGGTGACCCTATTGATGCTGTAGCTTTTAAACCAAACAAAATACCTGATTTAAGCAAGAAACCTGAACATAAGCAGCAGCAGAGTTCATTCTTGACTGGTGTGATCAAAGCTTCCTCGCCTGTTGCTGTTTGGCTGGTAGCAGGGCGGTGCAGCGCTGAGGTCCCCGTGGCACATCAGACGATCCCAGGCACAGAAATAGTCACCGCTGTTGGAAGTCGTGTGGCTCATCTGTCTCTTTGTGGTGGGCTTGGTGGAGACAGGAGTTTTGGAAGGCTTGCAGGGGTGCGCTGTGTCTTCTAACCTGCAGCAGAATAGCTTTTCAAATAGTACATGGTGGCTCCTCTTGCATTCCTGCTGCTCCATGTCTTTGTGTGATGCTTTCTTTTCTCTTTGCACGTAGTTTGTTGGGTTGCTGTTTGGTTTTTTTGACTGTATCTTCCTATTTGGTCTCCACGATGCTACTTTCTGGTGTCCCCAGAGGCTGGAATGTGAATGGTGAGAACGCTGGAGCAGGGAGAAAATAGCTGCAGTGAATTTACAGGGTGAGCTACAGTAGCTTTGGCCTTCGCTTCCCTTGTTAATGCTAAACGCATGTGCCCTTGTCATGGCTCTAAGGAGATGCTTTCGTCCCTGTGCTGTGTTCGGAGGATGTCTTTGTGGCTAGAGAGGGATGGCAGCGTGGCGCAGGACCCGGGAGCCTGAGCTCCGTCCTGTTCGCTCCTGTGCACGGGAGCCTGGGCTCCGGATTCCCTCTTGGTGCTGGAGCTACGTCTGCTTCGGAGGCGGAATATATGTAAGTTTGGCATAATGCAGCTTTTCAAAGAAGATAGCATAGGACTAGATCACTGAAGTGTGTTTTGGTTTTTTTTTTTAAATAAATACATCGGAAAAAGTCAGTCCCATAAAGGTGTATTTTTTTTTTTAATTTCTTTATTTCAAACAGTGCAAGGCCCTGACCTGCTCAGCAGTCCTTTTCATTGTCATTCCCTTGTATTAAAACCAGGTGCAGATTTTCTGTACTTCCAGGGTCACCCTTGGCTACAGAAGAGTTATTGAGAAGGAATTGCCTCTGAAATGCCCGGGGAGGCTCTGCAGCTGCCTTTGCTCGCTCACTGGAGAGAGCAGGCACAGCAAGATCGGGGACGGTACTGGGTTGCTGAAGAAAAATAGCATCTCAGCTCTGGTTTGTAACTCTTACTGGACTAAAGCTGATACAGGGATATCAGAGTCCAAGGTATCATTTGTTTACCCTTGCTTTATAAATCACAAGATGTTTATAAATCACATTTGGAAAATGTTGGTACTATTGTGTGGACTGTGGGTGAGTTTTTCTTCTCTCTTTTTTTTTTTTTTTTAAAGAGTTAGCTGGAAATTTGGGTTATAACTTCTCAAGGTGAAAAGTTGGGTGACGTAGTCAAAGTAAAGAAGGTGTGGGGTTCTGGGCACTTGCGTAGATGCTCCCAGTGAAGCCCTGAAGCACGCACAAAATCCTTTAGGAAATCAGATAGGACGAAGCGTATACTTAAGTGAATTGTTGGATCAATAACAGCAGTATTGCTCACGGAATTTGCATGTTTTCTTCCCCTGCTCATGACTGATATATCAATCCATCTGCATTTGCTGAAACTTCTGATGGGAAAGGAGGGATGGAAAACGGCTCGTGTGTGTGCGCAAGCTGTGCTTTTTTTCACGTTATCTGAAAAAGTACTACTCTAGGTTTTTGTTTAATTAGTTCCTTGACTAAATGCTTCACTTTTCAGACTCAGATGCTTTTCTAAGAAGATTCATTTTTGACCTAACCTTTTCTGCAACAGGGACAGCAGTATTTTTGCAATTTCTCATTGTATTTAACACAAACAAGGTATGTGATGCTTAATTGAAAGAAGTTTGGATGTTTTTATATGGCCATCTGTGCCAGATTTTACTTTCATTCCTTCATTCTGTCGTAATGCTAAATCTGCAAATAACAATTTGACTGCATACTACACCAAGCTATTTAGAAAACAAATACCAGAAGAAAAATCTGTTTTGCCATTCTCGTTGCACAATTATGTGCACGAGTATGGGCACTCTGGCTGGTTCTGCCTCTTGACTTCAGCGTCAAATGGATCTGAAAGACAAGCCTACGCTTACTTGTATTTTTTAAGCTTGCTTTGTCAATTCTGTGCACTTTTTTCCTTTTGAAATACTTGACGTGCATTATTCAACATGGAACAACTGCTGTTGGTGTCAGTGTGACACATGAAAAACTTGTGGAGTAGGTACTGGTAGTTCTGGAGTTTAAGTCTAGTCCCCTTAACACCAGTCATTTGGAGTTTAGATAATGGACCTTAATTATTCCTCAGAAAATTATAAGTATTCAGAAAAGTACAGTGTAGTAAAGCGGCTTCAGAACAGAAGCGAATAAAATAACTAGTGCAGAGATTTGACGTCCCTTTAAAACATCTGTCTGGGAGCCCACACCCAACATACCGCCCTTATAGATGCCATAAATGCTGGAGGACAGCAAAACATTATGGGTAGTGGCATGCTCCTCTTGATTGTTTTCATTAATTACTTCCACTTTAAGAGCATGTTTTATTGCAAAATTAATTCTTTGTGTCTTAGTTAAGCATGTAAATGGTGTGACTGAACTTTTAGTTCTCCATTAGAAGAATCACTTTTTTTTCTCCAGCACTGCAATTTTTATGTTGTCACAAAATTGACTTTATCTTGAATCACAAATCTTACAGCTTCCTTACGGGTCATTAAGTTTTGAGTGAAAATAGTTCTGATTACAAGTGATGGAAAGTATTTATATCTTGCATCTGTTGTTGTAGAAATTGGATCAGATTTAGAAATGGCAGAAGTTCCAGCATCTTGCTAGGGAGTTCTTTGGGTCGCTCCTGCAGAGCTGCTTCTGAACGTGACAGTTTTTATGGTGTATGGTTTCTGCGTGGCACCGGGTGAAATTTATGAGTGTGTGCGAGTGTTATGGTCGCTACAAGGGGTTCCCAGAGGCTGGGATTAGCAGCGGCACGGTCTCAGGCCTCGAGGAGACGTCCCGGGGCCTCCTGGCTGAGCCCACTGAGCGTCAGGTTTGCACAGGGCTTTGTCAGCGGCCGGGTGCCTCCCCCAGAGCCACTGTTCTTCAGGAGCCGGAGGAGGTGAGGAGCTTGGCACCAAACGCTTTTTATGAAAGCTATAAAAATGAAGTTAAGATGTGCTTCTGTTCCTCGCTTTCAGTAAACGAACAGAAAGCATTAACTCTGTGGACATGGAAGTAGATTTTGTACCTTCTTTTGTGTCCCTCCCCTTCTATTGGGAACAGGTCAAAATGCTCTCCAGCGTAGCACCAAGTGCCTCGTTCAGCTCCTGCAGCAGAAAGGACAGGAGAAAGGCTGCTTCCTTGCTGGCTTCACGATGTCGCATAAATCTGAAGAGAAAGGTAGCAAAGTGAGTATGATCGCAGATGGGGATAGTTATAGTTAGCGCAGAAGTGAGGCGGCGCCGCTCTCAGCCTTCGCAATCGGCCGTGCTGCCGCTGACTTGCCGCACACTTGCTTCGGTGTGCTCCGTGAGGAAAGCTGGCTGGCGTGTCAGCTGGGCAGGGAACGGGTTTGTGTGCAAAACGGGCGCTTTGCAGAAAGCGCATTCGCGTAGCGAGCAGCCACAGCCTGTGCGGGTGCTTTTCTTTCGACAGCTGAAATAAACGTGTGTGTATTTTTGACACAACTGTGTCAAGAAACCAAGAGATGGCTGCTTATGTGCTACAGTGCTGATTTGGGCTTAATACTGGGATCAGCTGCTGGGTTTAGAGTAAACTCACGATATTCCTGTCTGATCTTATAAATGGATTTAAGTCGCATTGCCATGGTGCCTGTTTATTTGTCTCCCAGCACAACACCACCTAAGCATAATCTGTACATTAATGTGTACTTAGGGTAACCTTGGAAGGGCTGTATTGTACAAATGAACATGGCAAACTCCCGAAACCCAAAGGAGTTTATTTAGCGGTCTTGTAGCAGAGCTAAGACAAAAAGCGTTTGCTTCTCCTCCGTTCCAGCCCGTGCTGCAAGTCCAAGGCATCCTTCTCTTTTCCTAGACCATTTCCCGCCTCTAAGCTTTCAGAGAAGTGTTTTCCTTGTTCTGTAATTACAATTTTTCTCTCTTTTCATGAGAAACAAAAATTAGTAGGAAGTCAATGGGTGGAGCCTGCGATTCCTCAATTCTGAATTTTATCCTTCCCCCCCCTTCACTGACATAAATAGTGGAAGCGCTTAAGTCTTCTTCACACTGTTAAACGCTTGCCGGTGGCTACTAACACTTTCTCTTGAGGTGTTGGTACGGTTCCATCGCAGGCTCTGAAAGTTCATTTCAGTCCCTGACTGATGAGGTTCCTGGAGGTGAGGCTGGGTTTTTTGGTAATGGTATTAGTTCAGCCTTGCAAAATATTACTTGCCCGAGGTGAGTAATAGCTTTTGATGGGTAAGTAAAGTATCATCAGTCATCATCGTAGCAAAGGGCAGGCAAATGATTTTTGTGCCTGAACTGGTAAGTGTTCAGAGCAGGTCCTGAGACCAGATTAGTTGTGCCCTGCAAGAAGTCATGAATTTTTTTGTTTGTTTCTGTTTAAATTGCAGTTCAGTTCTCCAGTAACGTCACAGGAGTGACTGGCAGATCTAATGCGTTGGGTGTGAGACACCACTGCCAAATCTTACAAGAAGCTGGGGATGCACAGAGCTCTGAATGCCAACTCGCTTTGAGTGCATGTATATTACACTGAATTAAATGACCAGCTTTGCTAGGTTTCCCATTCTGTTTTGGGGAAGAAAGGTGATTTGTAAGTTGGTTATTCCCAGAACAGCACAGTATCAGATGGTTTTCTTGATGCCAGCTGCTTCTTGAATGGAATTTTGCCTCCTGGTACGTGGAGGCTTAGCCAGAAGGGCTGCGAACTTCAGTGTTGTTACTTGATTTACAGTCTTGGGGTTTATTGCACCGTTGTGTTTCTCATATTTACTCTGATATAAAGACACCGAAATCCTCATGTGATTGGAAGTCAACCTGGCAGCATCTGAAATGGGATTTCTGTTGAAATGTTTCTCTTCCCATTAGGTCTGATGGAGTACAGAGAAATACAGCGCACCCCCATCCACCCATTTAGCCTTCACATTTTTATTTGTTCATATGAACTTGCGCCTTTTTTCTTTCTTTTTTGTTTTTGTCTCCTAACTAAGGCAAGATGGATGTTAAAAGCCAAAGCTCGTTTTCTACAGTTATGATGAAGCAGTTTCCCAAGGCTGCACTGTGGTTTGGTGGCAGAAACAAGATCAAAACCTGAGTATTTCTGACCTCCTCTGCCTATGGATTCCCTCTCTAAAGATAAAGCACAGAGGTCTGGGTGGTAGCGTATTAATAATGAACCATTATCTCTGCCAGCATGGTAGTCATTTATCATTTCATAAATCGCAATCTGCGACTTGGGACTGAATGACTCATCTTAGTTTTGCTATATCTTCTTTTGCGTTAATGTTTCTGAGTCTTAAAATGTGAAAGATGGAAAGCAATCACAAATAGGGACAAACAGGGAACGTTCGTGCTTGACTACGGCTCTTCAAAATGTTTCAAGTTAGTTTCTGCTGTCTTTAATTGCACAGTTTGCTTCCCTTTATTGGGCTATCTTGATTTTATTGTAGATTTTACTGATAGGGAGCATTATAAGAAAAGCAATTTCTTTATTATATTTTTCTAGGGGTTTTACTGGATTTATAAATTACAGAGTTGAAAAAGGCCCGTTATTGTACAAGTCTTCTCTGGTTAGTACAAGATTATTTTCTACATTTTAAATAAATTCTGCAACTTAATTACTTCTGTCCAAGTATCTTCCAAACTCCTTCTCCCAGAGGGAGCTCTGTAAATAGTCTTGGGGTTTGAGCTGCTTTATTTTTAGAGCCTGAATGCAAAGAATGACATCTAAAAAGTGATGGTTTTGCCCTTGCTGAAACTGGCATCGAAACATCGGCTAACAAACAAGTGTTTGTAGATGTACAAGGCTGCATCAAATATTAATGTACGGCAAACCATCGGCTACAGTTGTTCAATACCGCCCTACATAAGGCTTATTTAGTCCGATTGATAAATCTCCGTACAGCCGTGGTGCGCGGTGCTGGTGCGGATCTGTTCTGTGTACGTAGCCAAGGACACCGGCTGCGGATCTTCCGCACCTGCGCTTCAGTTAAAACCGGTGGCAGCTAAACGGGCTCCTGCAGCTTGACCGCTGCTCCGCTTTGCTCCCGGTTTCACCCTCCTGACTCACTCTGACTAGCCTATATGCCGCTAATCTTCACAATTATGCAGGATTGTAAGTAGCTGGAATTTTATATTTTGGAGAAATAAAAAAAAAAAGGAGGAGGGACTTTTCCTACAGAGATTAGATTGTGATACCCAAAGATATTTGGTACTGCAGTTTTCGAACGTCTGGCCTGCTTTTGACCCAATTAAGATAATCGTGAAGAGCTGTGATGCTTGAATTAGAGTTGCAGGAGCCCTCAAACAGCATAAATTATCCTACATCAGATCTGTGGTTTTGCCTTAGGCTGAATTAATCTTACACTCTCAACCTGTAGGTAGAAGGTCTAGCATGTGGAAGGCTCCAGATCAGGAGTGGAGTTTGCCTGCCCTAATTTAAGCACTCAGCAGTTAAAAACCTGCCCCGGCCATCTACCTTAAGGGCCTTTCCAGTGCTCAAAGAGAGAAACAATCTGCCAAAGGCAGGCCAAGCCCATGGGCCTTGGATGATGCCTGCTCTTACTCTGAGCTAAGAGCTCGGAGGGACCTTGTTGAACTCAAGCATTCATATGTCAGAGAGAAGACCCCCGCTACGGGCAGTTTTGACCCATTCCCACAGGGATGCAGTTAGGCCTGTCAGTTGGGCTGTGCTTTTTCGAACTTAACATCAGTGGTGTTGCTCACGCTGGAAAAATTAGTAGAGCTGAGAGTTCAAGGGAAGGTTGTGAATCTTTTTTTCCTCTTTTTTTTTTTTTTTTTTAAAGCAAGCAGTTACGTTCATAGATCGAAAATATTCAGGTCACGTTTAAAGGGCAGGAACGTGGAGTTAAGTTATGGTCAGTGTTTGGGTAATGTCTACAGCAAAAATAGTTGAATAATTGGATATGGGGAGTCCATACAGCAGTACGGCTTTTAGTCAAGTCTTCTAATGGAGCCCAGTAGTTTATTTGCTGGGATGCGAAAGCAATACACGGGAGCTTAAGCATTTTAAGAGCTTTATAGCGTTTCTAGCATAGAGCCTTGACATTATAGCGGTATAGGGGGACCTGCCAACAGCCGCTGGATGCTGCTGCTCCCCCCCAAGCTGTACAGACTTGTTGCTTTTATCAATTTGTGCATACACCTGTGTATTTGTGTTTCTGTAATTTTAAATCCTGGTACTACTAATGTCCGCACCAAAGCTCCTGCTGAATCCAGAGACCCCAGGATCTTGCCAGTGAACTGTAGTTGGCAAAACCACTGTACAAGTCAAGTAATTGTTAAAACTTACTGGTTTATCTTTTTGTCCTCAAACTGCACATATGCTTAATGCCCTTAACTTTCTATTCTTATTTACTTAAGTGTCATGGGCAAAATGCAAGTTTGACTTTTTTTCCCATCTTTTGAAACTAGTATTGCTCTGAAAACCCCTTGTGAAATGTAAGCAACAGGCCTGTTTATTCTGTGCCTCTTTGTTTTGTTTTGTTTTCACACCCTAGTTTTCTTTCTTAAAATTAAATAAAGAACCCAAAGACTAAGCAGAAAGATGGAACAGGATGTCTCGAAGAGAATCATCAGCATCCCGACAGCAGACCTCGATATGTTGAATGCCTTAGACTGGAAAGACGGCATTGGTACCTTGCCCGGTAGCAACATACAAGTAAGAAACCAAGGAACAGAATACATGAGCGGCCACCGTGCATTTGGCAGTGCAAAATATTTGCAATATATTCTGCAGTTTGCAAACAAAAGTTGTGCGGAGAAAACACTTTGTTTTAAACAAGTGGGTTGCCATTACCAAGGAAGTGGTGGAATTCTACTAATGTTTCTGAAAGCCTGGTGATACTCCCTCTCCCTTTCTAATTTCTTGCTCAATTGATTTCTAAAGGCAGGAAGTATTTTAAATAATTGTTTTCTGCTGATGGAAGTTATGGGCCTGATCTTCCTAATTCTCAGTCATGTCCATACAACATACTCAGGCAAGAAATCCCGTTAATTTCAGCCCAGCATGAGAAAGACATTTTCTCAGAAAGACAAATTTTCTCAATTTGTGGGGTTGAGTCTTTAGGTTCTCTTCACATCGGTGGTTCTTTTTTGCAGCTTTTGACAGCTGTCTATATTTTACATATTCATGATAGTGACAAATGCAGCTCTGGTGTAAATGGGAACCAAGATCTGATAGTCACAAACTGGTGTTCTGTGTTAGAGGGGGGAGGAGGGTGAGTGTCTGTTGACTGTTTCCCAAATTACCTTCAACTGTTATTTCAGTTCGATTGCGCTTCTGATGGCTGAAAATGAATACATAAAATCGCCCTCAAAGGCTGCAAGTTCTGAATCTCGGGGAGGGGGGGAGAAATCAATTTCAAGTGAAATAAATTGGAGCTGAAGGGACTTGAGAGCTTTCAGAAATCAGATTGTTGGTATCGCATCAGGCATTCAGAATCAGGACCCCGACCTTCTGGAAGTGTTGACAGTCTTCCCCTTCCTCCCCTCCTCCTCCTCCCTTTCTGCAGAGAAGTCTTCTGCATGGGCTACCAGACCTCACTTAGGCTATGAGGACAACAGTTCTGCTAGCACATGTCGCGAGAACATGGATGAACTTGCATGCTTGGAGTATTTTGAGATCAGTGGTTTACGCTCCCATCAGACTGACATGGAATTGGGTCCGCTGACTTCCTAGGAGGTGCTTTGGATGATTATTTTGCAGTGGCCTAACTTCTGCCCTGTATTTAATCAAAGTCATTATACTTCTGCTTCTTAAATAGCTTAACAGTGTATTGCCACAGGTTTTCTCTTACACAGCAGTAACGTTCCTTTGCAGAAACAGCTTCACTTTTATTGATCCTCATAATAGTAGAGAATCAACAAAGCACCACGTTATTTATTGGACTGAAAGACACCAGATAATATTGTATTGTTTTATATTGGATGATCAAGTATAAGAGCACTGAGTACCATGGTTAGTGAGTGTGGTAGAAATGTTTACATGATAACTAGCTGCACAGGAAGCCACTTCATTCTTAAGATGCCAGACACTTTTTTTTTTTTTCCCAGCAGAAATGCCAAACACTTTTTAATTTTTTTGGTTTTGCTGTTTAAATCTTTTTTTCCCCTCTCTACCTGCTATATGCCAGTTCTTGCATGCACAATGAAACATATTTTTCCTTAATTCCCTTAAAAAAATTCTCAGGAAGGACAGATTGTTTCTGGAGGATTTGTGCGGATTTCATATCTGCAAACACGCTATATTGAACCCCTTTGTGTAAAGGAAGATGCAGTCCTGATAGTAGCAGAGTCATGCATTTCCAGAACTTAGGAATGAGGGATATTGCCTTGAAGAGTCTTGGGATGAAACTGGAGATTGCCTCCATGGATCCGCCAGTCCTCAGCATCAGATCAGAGACTGTTAATAAAGATGCACGTTGTTTTTCTAGTGCAAACTTTGTTTTCTGGGGCCCGGACTGGGCTTCACCAGTTCATGTGGCTGCAGGTACGCCATCGAGTTATTAAAGGAGGAAACACCAGCCTGCTGTCTCACTGGTTTGGGCTGAATCAGAACTGTTAATTTGTATGCAGGAGTGTCACTACCCCAGAGACTAATCTGCTAATGCAAAATGACATTGGCACCCTTCCCCACCTCCAGCTGCGCGCTCTGCTTCCCGCTCGCTCTGCTGCTCAATGGCATGTAGAGATCTGGAGATGCTCCTTCTGCTGACCTTCTGCTGGTGATGCTGAGCTGTCTTTATCAGCCGTAGCAAGGAACCCCTGGGATCTGCACCGCTGTGCTGCTGCTCTTCTGGCGTTTGAGGAAAGTGATAGGTTTCTCCTCTAAACTGGATGGTCTCCTGCAGGAAACTCAGTCCAGTTAGAATTATAATTTCTTTGAAATGGATTGTTTCTCCTCGTGCTGAAATAAAAATGATGCTCTGTTTCTTCAGGGCTGCAGAGGAGGAAGTGAACTTTTTAGAGGCAAGTCCAGCATCTTTGAAGCTTTAAATACAGCCTTCAGATAAAAAAGAGGGAAAGAGGGGGAAGAACATTTGGGATAAGGCTTTGATAGGGTGCTGGAGGCAGGATCCTGAGCCCAGGAAACATGCAGGAGTAGAGGAAGAATGGTGCTTCTCAGTGCAATGAGGAGGCGAAGCAAATGCTTTTGAACTGGGTTTAGCAGGTTTGAGCGAAGAGCGGATGGCTGAGTAAAGATCTCAACCTAATAAAGTGCTATGAATAAAAGCTTGGGAGCAGAGCTTGCAAATGCAACCCACCTTTGACTTGTCTCTCTCATTCTGGAGTTCAGTAGCTCCGTATTGTAGACAGTAAAGAAGATCAAGGAATGAGTAATCCTTAGAGCTATTTGCTCATCAGAAAGATAATTTTAAATTTTTTTAATAATAAATCTAATAAAAATAATCTAATAAAAGATGCACATTGACAGTATTTGGCACACTTTAATGATTTTGTCTGGACCGATGAAGTGTTCCTTTATAGCCTAAGACATTTTTTAAGCTTAAAGGATTAAAGTCTCTGAAGTCCGCCACATATCATTTTCCATAGCTACCCCGTGGAGTGAGCGCTTCGCTGTGTGGCTGGAGGGGTTTTCTTGTTCTGCATCAGAATGTACTCTTGGCCTGTGGTGGGCCAGGCGGCGTGTGTGCGGGGTTGGTAGGCAGGAGCTGCGCTGGAGCAGAGGATGGCTGTGCTAGCAGAACGTCCCTGGGAGGGTCGCCGACCCCAGCAGCTGACGGAGGGTTTAAGGGTCAAAACTTGGGAGAGCTGGGACTGGGAGCTCGGACACTGACTCCTGGCCGTACTGGTACATGTACCTACCTACCTGCACTGCCTGTGGCCCCTGTTAGGTGTATTTCTAGGTTGTCTGGAAGGGGTTTGGTCTTGAGACTCTCCCCCCTGTCTGTGGGTCAGGGCCCCACTGTGGCTTTCACTAATAAGTGGTACCTGTGCAAGGACGAGCTTATCAAACGAAGAAAGGCTAGTTATTTCTGAGTGTCTGCTGGTCTTCAACAGCCTCTGCTTATCCCCGCATTCCTCTGCTCCTCTGGGAAGTTCCACTTCCCACTGGACTGTCAAGTGTCATTGAAGGAGGGTTGAGAACCGCTTGGCCTCTTGCAGCTCCAGATGCTCACTGCGTTTATGCGGTCCCGGCTGGCGCTGTGCTCTGAGGTCTTTAAAGCCCAGGCAGCACCAGCTGGGGGACGTATCGGACAAGTTCCCCACTGGAACGTGACCTTTCTGTCAGCATCCGCTGGGTGATTCCTGCTTGCACTCGGATTTTAGGGAAGTTGTTGTATGTCATAATGCAATAAATGTAATTGGTTTTGTTGGATGGATTTGAACTGTCAGAGCAGAGTTTTGGGTTAAACTGCTTTTCTGAGGGTATTTATTCTGATGTCTCCGTCGGAGGTCTGCGTTTTATAAGGGGAGCACATCCAAAGCAGGTAGAATTAACGTTGCTTTCCTTCGTTAACAACAAAAAGTGTATTGTTTGGGTTTTTTGGGGGCCCTTGGTGGCGTTTTGAGGAGGAGTTGTGTTGGGTGTTTCTCACTTTTGTTGTTACTTATTTTTAATGCTTCTTAATGTACATACGGCCATTTCTTTTTGTCCCATACCTAGGTGCTCCTCAGGGAATCCTATATTCCTTCCTGTCCCCCTTCCTCGCCCTTTTACTACTGCTTATTCGCTTGCTTTCTTCTCTTACCTGCAGTTCTGTTTAAATGAGTTTGGACTGCTAGAAATCATTACTGAAGCAGAAGCAGAAGCCATAAAAACTCTTTCAGCTTCAGCAGTAAATGCCAGCCCAGCCAGCTTTGCTCCTGCCGCTATCAACGTTTCCACTGCCTCTAGCACTGATTGGGAAGGTGAGCTTTTTGCTGTGGAAGAGAATATACAGTTTCTGAAAAAGCTTCTAGAAACAGGTCTGAAATGTGTGTTTCAGTAGCATGGTGCTCCCTGGCGCAGCATGTGGAGTGAGTCACTGTCTTATTTCAAATATTTTAGGAGTATTTAGAGTGAACGTAATTACTGCGTAGTCATAACAGTACCTGGTGCATGCATTGTGCTCGCCTTTGTGGAAGGTAAGTGTGGTTATATAAAGGAGCTGGGCTAGATTTGTCGATGTCGTCAAACATCCCTCTCACGCTGAGTTTTAACTTAGGTCCTGGGATCTCTTTATGTGGTGATTCTGGGAAGCCGGAGCCCCTTCTTTCCAGGGTAGTGGATCAGCAATGACATCAGTGTTTCTCCCTAACACTGGTGATATACTTGTCACAACACCAGTTAAGTTTGCATCTGTATTAAACTAAACTGCCTGTTTTGGGACTTTGCGACGAGAATGGTCTGGTCATATGTACCTTATTAAATACTCTCAGCTTCCAAAACAGAGTGGTTGCACCCACTGGGCAGCGTCTCAGCTCCATGCTAACTCCTGAACCGTGCTTGGGAAGTGCTTGGGACGGTGCTAGGTGCCCTGGGCCAGACGTGCCGTGGGGCTGTGCTAAAGATGCACGTGGCTGAGTTGCAGGACCTGGCGCTGTTTGATTTACTCGTATGGCTGTGCCTTAGCTGACTGCTCTCAGGGGTGGGCGGGGGTTTCCAGCGTTATTCCTTTCTCCGGTTGCATGCATTACGCAGTGCGGAGCATGAACGGATGGCACAGTGCTGTGCTAAACTAGGATTCCTGGCTCAGGGTGAATCCGCAGTAAGGTTAGTTATCTTTGCAAGAGCATCCTTGAGAGTCTCCTCTAACCTGGCTCATGCCAAGAGTTATGCTATAAGCCATAAAAGTTTTGAGGTTTCCGAGGCTACTGTAATTGAAATGAGGGAAAAGCTGCGTTTTAGCAGGGTAATACAAGCATGTTAGTGGACATGCACAGCGATGTAACGGACAAGAAATATCTCAGTTCTTTGCAGACCTGTTCTTACTCTGTTTATCCAGAAACCAGTAGCTCAAACCAGAACATTTGTTTGTGAACCTCTGAGCTCTTTCGTTCCAGAGCACTCGGTTGGTTAAGCTGGCCAGCCTCGCTTACTTTGGTAAATCGCTAGTTTCCTTTGATTAAATTACTCACTGTTTCAGTAGAACTCCCTCGCACATGTGCTTGAGTGTCCCTCAGAGCGCATTGATGGAGACCAGGTCTAGGGACTGAGTGATGATTAAAAGCTTTCATCCCAAGAGTCCCATTAGCCGTCCAGCGTAAGGTCATATTTTTGTACCGAAACAGGGCTTCTTCTCAGGTGGTGGCAGGAGACTTGAGAATTCGCTTGGGACACACAGGCACCACAGGACAGCCGCTGGAGCCTGTTCAGTGTCTCACTTGTCACCGGTGCACCCTGGTGCAGCAATGGAAAGGACGTTAGCTCTTTGTATAAGGTCTGTGTTAGTGATAATGGATCCCTCGTCAAGGCAAGGCTACATCACTGAAGTCGTACGTCCCTGTGAAGGGAATTTCTTCTTTGAGGAAGGAACGATCTCTTGTCTTGTTGCCTGCCTGGACAAGTGTCTGCCAGTTGGCTTTCCCCAGGATTTTGATGGAACTATTTCTGGTTTTGGGTAGGAAGGCTTTGCACCTGTCTTCCCTGCTGGCTTTTCTCATCTCGAATTTCATGGTAAGCTCTGCAGATTCACTTACACTTACAGGCATTTGCTTACGCCTCTGCTGATTGTGGGTCATTCTCCTCGTCTGCGCAAGCTCAGGAGATGTCAATCCATCAGGTGAAGAACCGGCTCTTACATGGACACCTCTGCACTAAGCATTTTTCACACCCTTTTAGTCCAAGTGTATTCCGTAGATCAGTGTGACTTCTAATTGAGCAGAGCTCTTCCAGCGCTCTTGGTTCATGCAAGTTTTCCCTGTTTTGTCTTTTTCCTGCCTGGAATCATTGGTCCCCGATGGCACAGGGAGAGGCTTTACGTCGTGTTACAAGCAGGCACGTGTGCACTCTGTGCATAGGCAGTCTGTCTGCCCAGTTCCAGCCAGCACCATCTGACGTCCATATTGGGCCATAGGGAGCAATCAAATATAAATGAAAAATGTCAGTCGTCCTAGCAGAACGAGTACAAATACTGGTAAGGAGACTATGAAAATGGCTTTAAACAGAAAGGAAGGTGACTCATATCTCAGCGTTCTGGCTTGTGTGCTGTGGTGTGGTTTTTCTTTTTTTCCTTTAAAGTGTTCAATGGTGCATTCAAAAATGGGTTGATCAAACCAGTGCACACAAACGGTGCCACTAAATGCAGAATAGGAATGGCGTATATGCAGGAGCCCCCGTGCACAATTTGCACGTCAGGTTACTTGAGCAAGGTATGCATCAGGATAGTGCAGATGCCTGGTAATGGGTATCACTGTCATTGTGTTTTGTTAAAATATTAAACATAAATTAATTTGCATTAGGAAGAACTCAAATAATAGGAGAAAGTAAAGATAAATGATATATTGGAGTTATTCCTTACATTTTCGTGCTTTCATTCAGATGAAAGATTGATATATATCCCTTGCTAGATAGAGAAATAATTGTTCCTAGTCTGTCATCAATAATGTGCTATTTTTAGAGGCTGCGTACAAAGGATTTTCATATGTATAAAGGCTGAAGTCTTTAAACTTAACCAACTGTATTAAAAGTATCCAAACAAGATGGACTTGTTTGACATGTCTTTCAATTTAGAGAGTTACTAAGAATAAAGAAATAGAAAAAGATTTGTAACTGTGTCCTGGTTATAGCCTTGAGATTATATCCTCCTTTATCACTTTTACAGGGGGCAGGGTTTCTCCAAAATTAAAATATTACAGATAAAAGGGTTTTTCTTTAATGAGGTAGTACACTCTTTCTGTGTGCCAGCGCACAGATGATAATTACTTCCCTCACAATGGGATACTGAGGGTCACTTAATGAAAGTCTGAAAAGGACTTTGACGGAACTAATTGCATGAAAGGTGTTTTAACATTTTAATTTAATAGTTGTCTTTTTCTTTGCTTCGGCAGTGCCCAGAGAAGACGTGCCCTGCTCTCATTTCCAAACCTGTGAGCAAATGGATTGCTTTGAGAATGGAAAGTTTGGTACTCAAATGGGCTCCCAGCAGCACAGGGACAGGTAAAGAAACGCAACATTCTTCCTGTTCTGGGTTTAAAAATGTTTAAAGAGAACATTGTGTTAGAAAAAAGGGTTGCTGTGAGTAGAACGAAATCCTCAGAGCAAGTGTTACCGTGGCATGGCTGAAGCAGAGCCACCTGCGCAGCTCTGCCGGCGACCTTCCTTCTAGCCCTGAGGCTCCCATGCCCGCCAGAGGAGAGCTCCTCTCTAGAGCTCCGTCCTCATTTCTCTTCCCAGCCTGCAGAAATGCTGGTTGTATGCTCGATGCCTCAGTTCCTCATCCTGCAGTTAAGGATGATGTCTTAAATTCTGTAGAGTTGTAAAAAGGCAAAATTAAAAACTCTCGAGCTGCTCTGGTGGTGAGAGCAGTGCCAGTACTTTGGAGTGCTTTTAAAAGATATATATCTGACAAATCCTGCAAACACGACTCACTTCTTTAGGTTCTCAGCCCAGGCACCTTTATTCTTCCAGAGAGGTACAGAGACACTGGGAATACTGCAGGAGTATTGTTGCACTTTTAATTTGGTTTTGTTTTCAATTTTGGATGTTTAGTGGTACCAGAGACATTCCAGATGATTGCAGAAACAGGGGAAATAGTAGAAATCTTAATACCAGCAGTGGCTGTCAGGTGAATGAGGCTGACAGACCTGTCAAACGTCTCAGAAGGAAGAGAAGGCTGCTTCTGGAGTCTGAGGATGACGAGGAAAATGCAGATGAGGATGAGGTAAATGAGGCTGCATGTATTTTCTTTAAAGAGAACCGTGAAGAGCAAGGACCGTTCTGTGTCTCAGATTACACTGCAACGCAAACTGAGCTGAGGGAGGTTGTTTTGTACCCATGAGAGTGGTCTGGGTCTGATCCTGATTTCCATCAGTGATGAGAATATCTGTTCTGAAGTCTGAGGAATCGTAAGGGTGAATGGCTCATGTGAAGTCAAAGTCAAGATTTCAGACTGTATCTTCATAGGTGTAGTTATAGCCCTGTGCACCAAGTGTATTCCACAGTAATAAAAACACATGCCTCCAAAGATACTTCGGCTAACTACAGTCAAGGACTAGTATGTGATATTGAAGATTAGTGTCAAACCACAGAGTTTGATTGCTTTTTATGAGGTACTTGCAGGTACACTCACTGCATTACTAGAAACCTGTATTAATGGAGGATGAATAGAAGTACCTCAGTCCTGACCTGATTTTTCTTAACTTTCATGAAGGATCTTACTCCCTGTAGGGGCCCTTCTTTGTGCAAGCCTGCATTCTGCTACCGTGTGCGTAGCATCTCAGGCCTGAACCATTTTATTTATATTCACGTATTGCACGTGCTTTTGTAATGCAGAGGTGCTGGGGTAGGTGTTTGTTGGTAATGCAAGCTGAAACTTCTGATGCCGTGAACAGTTTAACTCGTTGCTCAGCTTTTCTCTGTGATGTGTATAAGATGTTTTTAAGTACATACATGTTCAGAAGTACTTGCATT
The DNA here is from genome assembly GCF_047370975.1 of Nipponia nippon. Classification (NCBI taxonomy): domain Eukaryota; kingdom Metazoa; phylum Chordata; class Aves; order Pelecaniformes; family Threskiornithidae; genus Nipponia; species Nipponia nippon. The sequence continues at coordinate 3,206,546 of NW_028262340.1, forward strand.
CTGTCTCTTCCCCCTTCTCCTTCTTTGAAACTGCCCCCCCCCTTCTGGGGCATGTTTGGCAGGCAGCTTTGCATTTCAGATTTTGCCCTTTTTGGTTTGCTTTGAGAAATGAAAACCCTGGGTGAATTAACATGAGTTTGAAAACCCCACAGAAGAAATGTGAATGGCAGTCCGGCTTGGAGTGTGACACAGAGAGACCCCATTTTCTGGGGTGTTCATCTATGACAGTAGTTACTTGAAGCTTCTGCTTCCTTCAGGGCTTCAGAAATTATTTTTTTCTGTATCCATTCCCTGGTATAGATGACACAAGAACCTCTGAAAGGAAAAGGAAAGTGGAGCATTACAGTGAGGCTGCTTACGTGAGCAGTAAATCCTGCATTGCAGAAAGCAAATCCTGTGTATTGTAATGGAGATTTTGGGCCCGTGTTGCTCTTCAGTAGCCATATTTAAATGAACTTTAGTAGCATATATTAAATAATTTGTAAAGCACTTTGGGATACTGCAGGATCAAAGTTATATATGTAACATACCCTACTAATGTTCTTGCAGGGTTATTCAAAAGAAAATAATGCTAGCTAATAGTCTTGTAGTTACATGTTACATCCTTATTGTACCTGCATTGTGAGATGATCAAAGAGGGAGGAAAAAACAATATTGCTAAACTTTTTTTTAACATATCTGTGTCTAGGAGAAGAATAAATCAAATAATATGAAAAGCCGCAGAAACACTAAACCAATAAAACAAGGTGAGCTAAGCTCATAGTCTCTTTTCTTTAATGTTTATAGATTTTTTTGCTAGCTATTATAAAATGAATAATAGTAAACAGAAGAGGAAAGGACAGTAGAGCTCATTTCACATTCAGAATAGCTTATTAGGTACATAACCCTCTTCCCACAGTCAGTCTTCTGAAATGTATTAGCCAGAATAGACCAGGTTTGCCTGCATGGTGGGCACAGCGCAGAGGATCGAGAAGGAGACAGCCTGATCCAAAGCTCACTGAAGCCAGTAAGAATATTTTTTCCATTGACTTTGGAGAGCTTCATAGCCACAGATGACAAATGCTAAATAGAAAATAAGTTGTAAACAACATGTGATTGATTATAGACTTTGGGTTAAATATACCTTAAAGCATATGTCAACTGGGGGGAGTTTTTTAATATGCATTTAAAATGTAATTTTCTGTGTGTTTGACCGTGGTCCTACTAGAATGAATACAAGCACTTGCCCAAGTTGTTGTTTTCATCGTCCGCGTATTGGTAGCTGCCTCTCTAGTAGATGCATTGTGGTATTAGCGGGTTATAAATATATGTGTGTGTATATGTATAAAAAATGTGAACTGGACAAAAATTCACTTTGTTTTTCATTTGTTTTGGGTTTATTTCAGCTGCAATTATATGCCTGTTTGTGCTGTCTTTTAGTTTATATCTGACCCCTTATTCCTCTGTGAAATATCAGGAGAAGGAATTATTTTCCGCAATTTTAAGTTATTATATCTTGTCCAAACTTTACAGTGGCAACTTTCCATGGGCAGCTTGCCAGCAGTCCGGGTGCCACAGCTCATTTGACCTGTGATACAATACATTTTTTTTTTAATGAGAAATGAGCACGGTTTTCCTACTGCTGGAATCCATACCTTTCCTCAAAAGTTGGGTAACACTGCCTCCTTTGGGGTACGACAGCAAAACAGCGTTGGCGTGTACGTGGGAGGAGAAAGAGAAGAGAGGGCAGAGCGGGAGGCATCTGAGAGAAACATTCATTTTTCTCTTTGTTTTTGATTGCTTAGTTGTTCCTGGAAAGAAGAAGGTATGGAACTGGGTTTCCTACTTAGAAGAGGAACGGATGCCAGCTGCTCCCCTAAAACTGTTCAGAGAGGTTGGCAGCTTTTTCAACTCTCTTGCTATGTTTTTCTCAGGCAGAGAATTACTAACTCAGTGGAGGTAGGATTGGAGACTGTCCTCAAGCCAGCAGTTACATTTATGAGTTGTTTCGTTGCAAGCAGGCAGTAAAACCCCCACGTTTGTTTCCAGCCCTGAAGCACTGTGGAAACAGGCATCTACCCTGTGAGTCTCATCCCAAACCAGGGTGTAAAAAATGCTGGTTGAATCTCGCTCAGAAATGAACAATGACTGTTTCGATCGGCCTTGGGTAGCTCTGGATAAATGGGCTGTTAGGCAATCTCCAAGTAACGTTGGAGAGGGACAGCTTAATGTCTTTCATATGTCCCGTGCTTCGGCTGTGGTTGTACAACACCCCTTCCACCCTTCCTCTGTAGAAAACTGCAAGTCGGTTAGCTCTGTGAATGTTGTAGATTGTCTCAATGAGAAGTGACTGCTGCGAGGGAGGGTGGAAGTTGTGTTCGTTCGTAGTCTGATGCGCTGAAGGTGGAAGAGGATGGGTTTAGCCTCGGTGAAGCTGCTTCTGCGCTCCAGCACACCAGCCCACGTGAAAAGTTCAGCTCCCAGTGAGCTCTGCAAAGCCAAGGGCTGTTGGCACCTTACAGAGTGAGATGAGAAGGAAAGTCAGGTAACCACAGCGGGTGCAGTAAGCCATTTGCAATTGCAGTTCAGATTTCTTTTTAAGCCTTTACTATACTTCAAATGTTTAATTTGGATTAAGACCGCAAATAATTGAAAAACACAAATGTTTTCTGGAATGACTGTGTAAATGGGCTCCAGATCAAACATGCCCTGTCCCTTTTCCCATTTGAAGATGAGAAGTTACCTTTTGGGAATGCCGGGACTGCTGACCTCGTGCTGACACAGGCAAAGGGATTTTGGCTTTCCTGGCCCTTTGTTTCTGCTAGCCCTCCTACATGAGGCTATGAAGGGGATTCTTTTGTGTTTGAATAGAGCTCATTTCTGCATCTGCTGAAAGATCTGTTCATAACTAATTGCAACAGACTCGTGGTTCAGTGGTTTTGAGAGATTAATTAGAATAACAAGTAAATCTGAAATATGGTGATCATGCCATTATTGATCTCTGTACCTGCGCCTGCCTATTAAAGCAGTAATCATTTAGTGATAGAATTTCTTCTCCGAGTTGAAGATTTGAAGCCTTAGGTTTATCTGATGACTGCACTGCAATAGATTCTGTCTTCTGGAATTAAAAAAAAGTGTTTCCTTCTTCCCCTCCCTCACAGTATCAGTCATTCCCACAAGGCCGAAACGGATTTAAAGTTGGAATGAAATTGGAAGGGCTGGATCCTGAACACCCCTCTCGATTTTGTGTTCTCACAGTGGCTGAGGTAGTTGCTCTTCCTGTCTTTGATTCCAAAAGTCTCATGTACATTTAGGATTTTTTTTCAATAAAAAGTAGAAACATAACAATAATAGTACTTCAATTAATTAATGGTTGGGAGGAGTTCAAGGTGACACTGAAGGAATAGCATTACATTGTTAAGGATCTATACCTGAAATTTTACTGTCAGATTTTTGCAATTGTAACTCAAAATAGTAAACCTACTAATTGCATGCAATGAACAAATATGAAGCAGAACAATGCAATTAGGCCCTAAGACTTAGTAAATATAAGGAAGTTAAAACGCTTTCATGCTTCTTCAATTATGTGAAATCTGTGTTGATCTGGTGTAGACATAAAAGATCTCGGGCTGTATCTGTACTCCAGATATTGCCGCACAGTAATATGTACATGAGTATGGAATAGGAGGCCAGTGAAATTACACTGACCAATTTTATTTTCAACTGTTTGAAGTGAGGAACGAGGAGCATGGCAACTGGGAGACGTAAATGAGGAAAAATAAAACTCAACTTTGAGAAATCAATGAGATCTTAAATTTACTTCCGTCTATAAATCCAATTATGGGAGGAGTGTTTGATTAGTGTTTTTCTTTAACTTCTTTATGACCCTTTATGATAATCAGAGCTCCCATCATTATAGGTACAAGGGTACAGAATGCGATTACACTTTGATGGTTATCCAGAGTGCTATGACTTCTGGCTTAATGCTGATTCCTCAGACATCCATCCTGTTGGCTGGTGTGAAAAAACAAGTCATAAGCTGCTCCCTCCTAAAGGTATGAAAAAAAAATAGAACGGTGTACAAGAAACCATAAATTCTACTAAGAACTAGTTGTCCTGGCTCTGCATATTTCATTTTTAGTATGATTTCATTGTGGAACTGAATCTGAGTGGCTTAAAGGGAAGAGGTGTAACTAAGATAGGGAATCACAAAAGAACAAAACAGCTTCCTTTTGATATTGCCAAAGATTGACATTGTTAGTCAAATTAGAAGCTCTCTATTGGATGAGCGTGTAAAGCAAGGGGTCTCTTTGGGGTTCAGGACTTGCTTCTTTCCTGCATTAAATTTCCTAGAAACGTTTGAAGGTTGAGATTAATGGTCGAACATTATACCGGAAAAGAGAGAGATGTTTTAGCTGAAATGCATAACCCCTGAAGATTGTAGGGCAGTTATCATGCAAAGTTCATATTCTTCCCAGGTAATTTCCATTTCTGAAAAACCAATCTGAATGTAACGGAGCTGTGTAAAACAATCTTTTTATCTCTCTTTCTAGGTTTCAAGGAGGGAGAATTTAATTGGACTTCCTATTTGAAGAATTGCAAAGCTCAAGCAGCTCCAAAGAGCCTTTTTAAGACCCTCAGCACTGTAAGTGGTGATATTGAATCCAAGATGTTTCAGATAGGTCTGATGCTAAGTGAGCTTTGACCAGAATATTTACGTGGTTTTAATACGCTCATGTTAGAGGTACAACCATGGTACAATCAGATGTGAGCCATTTCCTGCTGTGATTTATTTTTAAGATAGGAAACTAGTACAATTTTTCTTCCTTCTCCCAGTCACTGACTTTCCAGAGGGAGAATTTGTGTTTCCCTTCCTCCTTAATACTGGAGGAAAAGATTTACTCTACCATTTATTAAATATATTACAACGGTCTGTTTTGCTGTGTCCCTACACTCAAGATATTTGTGTCACTTCCCTCTAATTTAATCATTTCCAAAATAATTTCTGGTTTCCAGCAGCATACTCATGTGCACCATGGGATTCATTATGAGGCTATGGATCTTGAGCATTTTTCATCCTTCGCCCACTGTTACTTTCTTTTTGGTTGTTAGCCTCAGTTCCTGTATAACACTCGCTGCCATTTTGTGTCACTCAGATGACACAAAGGCCACGGTCTGGCGGATTTGACGCTGCAGAGGGACAGAGCACTGACTTCAGTAGGATCAGGGCCTAACGGTGCAGCTCTGCTCTGCTTCCGATGGAGTCACCTCTTTTCCTTGAAGACACTCTAATTTTTCCACTAATAAGGCCAGGCCTGCAATGCTGGCACTTTTCCTCAGCCAATACTCATCACTGCAAGGCATGTGCATCTTAGCCTTTGAATCTGTAGTGTTGTTGTGTACCTGGCGATTCTGTTATTTGAGCCACGTCAGCTCTTTTTTAGAAATAGTAACAATCATTGCCAGAACACATGGAAATCTTGTCTGTAGACCTCTTGCTAGTAACTGTAGTGTGTTTTCATCTGTGGGTTTCAGGGTTGCAACCTGCGACAAATGAGTTTGTAAGGGTAATTTAAATGGCCTGACCTAGAACATGGCTGATTTCCCTTTCCTGATGTCCTGTTCCTCAGCCTGTCACACCCTCTGGTTTTCGTCTGGGAATGAAACTAGAGGCAGTGGACAAGAAGAATCCGTCGCTGATGTGTGTCGCGACCATCACGGACATGGTGGATAACCGCCTGCTAATTCATTTCGATAACTGGGATGAGAGTTATGACTACTGGTAAAGAGATTCTGTTTCTAATATATATCTGCAAGTAGACTGTGGTTTATATGGCTCTTCCACTAAGGGTAATATCTAATATTTTAAATATAGTCACTAATGTTGGGATCTTAAATCAGTTTTCAAGCATCTGTATAATTACTGTGGGTTTTTACAAAGTGCCGGTTGCCCAGTAGCTTCCCTTGCTGTTTGAGTGCTCGTCAGTTGGCTCAGTGCAAAACCAGTGGGGTTAGCTGGAACTGCCTGTGGAGCGCTCGAGGAAAGAAGCGTTTGAGGTAATGCAGCTGGCTGACTTGGGTCAGGCCAGGGAATGTTCATGTTTTCTATTCCTCTGGCAGAGCTAAAGGAAGAGAAAGCTCCACTAGTGACACCACCTGGAATTAGTAACACCCTCTCCTCCAGGACTAGTAGTGGGTGTTGGCGTGCCTCTCTGCCAACTTACATTTGGAAGCAGGCAGTACTGAAGTCAGGAAAAATCTTTTCCATTCGCTTTAGCGGAGTTTGGCTAAGGCCCTTTGAAAATAAAAATGATTGCCAACATTTAGGCTTTTAAGTCCTGACCTGCTCTGCAGTTGTTCTGCATCTGAGAATTTTGATCCCCTGCCCTCGTGCTGGGGCCAGGTGGAATATTGGTCAAGGAAACATTTTCCCTTTTTGGTCCGTGTTTTCCAACCTACATGAGTGGAGCAACTTACTTTGAATTTGTCTGTGAAAGCAACACAAGGCACATGCTTATCAAAATAGCACTGATTCGATCAGTATTCTCTGTTCTCTCTCCCATCTTCTTTTGTTTTTTTCAGAATAGGCACCTATTTGGTGGCAAGTTGGTCTTTTCTTTCTTTGCCATAAATCCATCACGCAGAGCTTTGTAACACCGGTGTTTCCATTTGCAAGACTTCAGATCTCATTCCTTTACCATTTTAGCTCGTGAAGCTTTGTTTTCATGCTGTGTTTTGTTTGGAATTTGAAAATTTTAATGGGAAACATAAGCAAACAAAGCTTCAAAGTAGAGCTTGGCTGAAAACACAGAGGTTTTCCTAGATCTGAAAGAATGCTTTGGTTCCTTCCTCAGAGCAGATGTGACAAAAGGGGCTGTCTCAAATTGGCCCGTCGCTTCTTTCAGGGACTCAGAAGATCTAAACATGCAATAAAATTGGGAACCAGGCAAACTACCACTAGGTTTTGGCTAGAATTAATGGATAACGTGCAGTTCTTGGCAAAGACCTTAAAAGTAATTTCCCCTTCTTCCACAGTAATGGCGTTTCAGTTAGGGACGAGGGTTTGGTTTTTGTTTCTTCGCTTCCTTTGCATTTTAGCTCGGATGATCTATGTCCAGGCTGAACTGTGGTTGGTATGGTCCGGGGGGGGACTTTTTGTTTTTTTAAAGCACCAGAAAGTCGTCTTTGTATTTCTCTGTCCTGTGGGACAGCTTAAACGCCTTGAAAACTTGACGTTATAAATTCTAACGAGGTAATGCTTGTCTTTTACACCATGATCACACCCACTGAAAGCATCTGCTAACCCAGCAAAGGCGTATCAGTCAGCATTTGAAATTCTGCTTTTCTTTTTGCTTTAAAATTGACTGGTGCCAACTTTCTCTCTTTCATTCAGGTGTGAAGCTAGCAGCCCATATATTCGTCCTGTTGGCTACTGCCAAGAAACTGGAACCCCACTGACAACACCACCTGGTATGTTGAAAGTGAGACTTATTTCCTGCCTCAGTCAAAAAACGTGCAAGCTTTCTCTTCCACATAATTACATATTTGCAAGTTACAGGTTGCGTTCGGTACTCTTTTCTCTACTGAGTGAACAATATTATTGTTCATGCTTTTTGCCACTGCATTTCATTTTGTTTCATAGCTCTTTCAAAAAATGGAACGGGGTTTGGTAATTTGTAATTGAATTTGATTTCAGAAGGGAAATAACTTTGAAGTATTTACAGCATTTCCTTTAAGGTGAGCTGGAAGAAAGAGGAATCAGTATCATGATTTCATAGATGATAAGATGGAATTTCTGGAAATGAAGGAGTAACTGAAGCCACATCTCTTTCTGCCGCACTGGAATTCAGTAAATGAAGAGAATGTTGGCAAATGAAAAAGGACAGAACGTACAGGAAAATCAATGTTGTTTTCAGGCCTTGGAAGTGCTCATTCACCTTAAAAATAACAAAAATTTTAAAATGTTGTCTGCTGTTTGCTAGATTGACAGCCCTGGAGCAAGAATTTCTGTAATTACTGTGTATCAAGTTTGGTAGAGTGGGTGGCGCTACAAGATCCCTCTGCCTTGGAGGAATGAGCCTTTGTGCCTTTGCTGCAGATGCAAAAGGGGTTGTAAACACTTACGCTTTCTTCAGCAACACCGCATCTGTTCCTGCTCCTGGAACGTGCAACAAGGCTGTGGCGTGCAGCTCCCCTACTCGTATCATGATTGCCTGTGCCCCCAGCAGAATCTGCAGTCAATTCTGGTTTCTCTGCTGAGAGATTTATGCGTAGCAATTTGCAGACTGTCCTATGCATTTAGTCACTGCACCCTCCTGCCAAAAGGAAACAATACTGAGGCTGAAAAATAATGAAATAGGAGGGGGAAAAAAGTAGAGCAGTTTCTTAAATGTAGCTGCCAGGGAGAGACATCCCATTGTTGTTAGAGTAGCACACCCATGTAGGTGTCTGAGATGATGGTAATGGCAATGGAGCCTTTTATCTCCAGACTGCTGGTTTTACTCAGCTATGGGTGAGTAGGTAGCAGGAGACGAGAAATTTCTACAATCTTGCAGGCACTCACACATAGAATAGTTAATAAAATAGGAAATGAATTCAGTGATGCCATTGCACATCGCAGAATCCTCTGACTAGCTCTTAATTGGCAGCTTTCTCTAGAGAATAAGTGTTGAATAAGCTGTACGGAAATGAACTCTTCAGGTCTTTCAGGTCAGGGTTAAAGCCCTGTGTGGAAGCTAAGGAAACTTGCGGTGCTGCTGTGTGTGCTGTAAGTGGTGTGTATGAATAAACAGACCACTTTCCAGCACCATCCATTGTAAGTGCTAAATTAACATAATAGCCATGTGTTACATAGCTGCTTTTCTGTTGTTTGTAACAATAAATGTGGGTTTTTCTTACTTAAATGTTAATTCTCTGCTTTTTTCAGGATACAAGGATTCCAAAGTCTTCTCATGGGAGAAATACTTGGAAGAAACTAATTCCCAGGCAGCCCCAGCAAGAGCATTCAAACTGGTTGGTGAATCTCTTTGATTGTCCTAGATCAGGAGGGTAGGGGAAACTGCTGTATCTACCCTTTCTTGCTAGATGCTTTCTTTGATGGTGGTTCACCACGTCTGTGCCAAGAGGGCAAAACTGGGTTTTTTACTTTGAGTTTAAGATCATCTGTCACTGCTGCTAAAACAAAACACACAGCAGACTACAGGATTTTTTTTTTTTTTTAATTCCATAAAAAGCTGTCTTGGAAAGGATTTTTGACTCAACAGCTTAACTTGCTCCATTAGCAGATTTAAAGGAAGAGCCTTCAGTCCACACAGATAACTGTAGCTTTCAGAGGAATGTATGAAGGGCAGTACCTTGCCTCAGAGAGGCCATGGAGAAGAGAAAGAGCTGGTCTTCTGCTCAAGGTCTGACTGGGTGAGCAAAGGGGATCTCCCAGTTGATATCTGAGCAGGACTGATGCTGCTTGAACAGACTTTCCAGACTCTCCCTTCGTAGGGGTCAGAGGCGGATATCACTGGCCTGCCGCTGGTGATGTTTGGTGGGGAAGGGAGGAAGGGGTGGGGTGTGTGCGTGTGTTTGAGGGGGAATGAGGAGCATGCAGTTCCTCCATCAGGTGTCCCCTCCGCATGAAGTTTCAAAAACTTCTCTAAAATATTGTCACCTTGCAGTTGTGCAAATCCTTCTTCCCCTGGTTGGTTAGGCTGGAATTAAGGTAGAGTGAGAAGTTCCTATCAAGGACTTAAATGTTCTAATATAGATCTTAGTTCTTCTAGGGAGGAGCCAGCTGTGCCCTCCAGAGACATAAGCATACTAACAGATGATGGAGCAGCTCTGCCAGACTCCTAGATGGAGGAAGGTCATCCTGCAGACTAAATCTGAGGATGGTGCTCTCAACCTTGGGACCGTGAGCTTTTGTTTCTTACATTGGAAGCTCACTGTGAGCAGAAACAAAACAAAAGCCTTTAAAGTAACTTCATAAAAAAAACCCCCATACTTTAAAGTTTGTTGGGTTTTTTTTCTTAGCAGCTTCTTCTGCACTGCTGCTCACCTTGCTAAACTTTGTAATATGTTTAAAAACTTTTCTGTGCCGTCGTGACACTTGTCTTGATTCCTTTCGATGAAGTTAGCGTTGCAGGTTAATACCTGCTGCCCTCCCGTATATTTTGTTGGTAAGCTCTTTGGGACTGAGGAGGAAAAGCAATCAGGGAGGCCTCAGATAAGGGAGGTAAAAATCCAGCCAGACAAGTTTGATAATTGCTAGATTTCAGCAGGTGTCCATTTGAGGTTGTTGGGGGTTGCAAGGTGGGTGTCAGGGAATAGGAAGAGGCTGGTTTTGCCTCTTTAGAGAACTGTAAGGCCACAGCTGGAGTTATCTGCGGCACAGTTGAACTCCAAAACATCCCTCGGATTAAGGTTTTCCAGAGTTGGGCAGACAGCATCGTCGATCATGCAGCGCAGCGTGTGAAGCACCTCGGAGCCAGCGTGCAGGATAATGAGCGAAGCTTGTCAGTAGGACATATTTGTTGCCCCCAGGGTAGGCTCAGCCTTTTCCTGAGCCGTGCTCGTAAAATCCCAGCAGTGCTGGAAAACGGGAACCTTCAGAATACACGAGCGACAGAATGCAGCAATTGGTCTTCTACACAATAGAGGAACAATAGAAGTAGTTTTGTAGAGACAAATATTTTGGAAAGATAATAAAACAAAAAGAAACAGTGAAGAACGACCTACTTAAAACTCCCAGTCTGAAGTCCTCAGTAATCTGTCATTACGGCACTCTTTCTGCAGATTTTCAGAATGTGTTGAGAAATGTCACCTGAAGATAACAGGGCTTTGCTCAGGACAGGGAGCCTTTTCAGTACCGAGTACTCCCTGTTTCGGATTCTTCCAAAGTGAAGTGTCTTCCCAAGGGGGAATTCAACTGCCTTGTCTACCTCTTTTCCTGTTTTACATACGTCTCTGCAGCCATTGTTTTGCTCCTTCAGGTATCTGGCTTTGAGAGAATAGGAGAAGGGCCAATTCTGGCTGTCATGAAACTCCAGAATATAAATTAGCATCCAAGACTGTGTTTTGAAAATGAGACAGAAAAAAAAAAAGGCATTTGATATATCAACAGTTAATAGAACTCTTTCAAGATCAAACCTCGTTATTTTTCTGGCTTGGTTGGTCTGAAGTGCAAATACATGGAACAGTTATTGATTTTTTTTTTATTATTATTATTATTCCAGCTAGCAATTACAAGAAATCAGTACATAAAAATACGGGTTGAGAGCCAGAACAGGCATTTCTCACTGAATTAGTTTTTAACAGTTTTCAAGAGCTATCTTATGTAGTCTGGAGACACTGATCATCAGCACAAATAGCAGATCTTGTGTCTGGATTTCTGCCTTTTCCTCCACCCAAAAACGCAGGAGGAGACAGCTGGGTTGTCAGCATCCCTATTTCAGCCCATTGTCTTGGGCTGTCAATTCAAAAACATTCATAAGCTACTACCAAAAAGGCAGCAACCCTTCAGCAAGACTTAACTAGTCCTGCTCATCTTCGGGGCAGGATTTTGTTCTCTAGCACTGAGGTTCCTTCCTCAGGGAAGACGGGCAAGGTTGGCTGGTTCAATAAGGTGCTCTTAAAACTAAAAGCAGTTTAGATTGTCTGGCTTCCGATGTGTCGTGCGGCTGAAAGCCTGGGGATAATTGTCTGCGTCCAGGTGAAAGGACCAAAGAGAAACTTGAGGTTTGGAGTCTGTAATCCCCTTAGCTCAGAAGTGGACCTCCTTCCCCACCCCCAGCTACTGGCAGTAAAAAGGGTAAGGAAGATAGTGAGGGAAGAGTGATTATAATCATCTTTTCATTAACCTGATCTTGTTCAAAGACACGATTTATCATCTCTTGCTAAAATCCTGACCTTTGTGTGCCGAAGTGAAGAAGGACGTGTTTTGAATGAGTATCCAGTGCTCCATAACCCCCAGCCGAGGAGGTCAGAGGAGGAATTTGCAGTCAGTCATTTAAAGATAAATGGAAAAATTGGTAAACGCTGTCTGTTACTTAGAGGTTTATATCTGTGGGTGCTGCAAAGGGCACGCGTCAGGTCAAAGGACATTCTGGAGTTTTTACAAAGTAGTTTGACCGCTGGGGTTTGAGAGAAAGGGGAAGTCAGCAACTGCAGGTGGGAGACTTCGGCAGCTGGAGCTGCTCACGAGGCCCAGCACTGCAGTTCTCGGCAGTCATCCGTAACAAGCAGATACAGTTGTTGTTGAAGTAGATGGTAACCTGCTTGATGAAGGTAACTGTAATATCCAGGTGCCAAGAAGGGTGTCACGTAGTGTGGTGAAGAGGGACGGCATGCAGTGGTGTGTTTCAGGTGTTCAGCTATAAGAGTGGTGAACTGGCCACCGTCCTTGGCAGATGTGAGATCATCTCTCTGCTGTGTTTGGGAGTTTTGCTGTCGGACTGCGGAGTCCGTGTGTTGGTGGAGCTTGTGGTAGTATCTGGCCTTTTTTCTGTTAGGGAAGCACCTCTTGCCCTGGCTGTGAAATGCTCCTCTGCACTGAGGAAGCTAAGACTTCCTCCTGAGTAGTTTTGGGCTGCTGACAAACCGACAGCTTAATCCTCTAGGAAACTCTGATTTTAACCTCCGAATCAGGCTGCCGTGTGAGATCAGGGGCCAAAGCTGCGCAGGCATTTGAATGGTAGATGAAAAGTTCAGCACATTTCGTTCAGAGCAGGTGACTAGCTCTGAACGCCCAGACTTGTTAGCATTCTGCTTACAATCCTCTCTTACAGCGTCCTGCTCACGGATTCCAAGTTAATATGAAGTTGGAGGCTGTGGACAGAAGAAATCCCATCTTGATAAGAGTGGCAACAATAGTTGACAAAGATGACCATCGCATTAAGGTATGACCTTGCTTCGAAGTGCAGAGCCCTTGTGCTGAGGAATATAGTGATTGGCAGTACAGAAGAAATACTCATTTGGTATGAGGAGCCTTGCAGATGATCTAGCCTGCAGGCTTGCCCAACTCTTGATTTCCGTTGTTTTGTCCTGTTGAAATCTGATGGAATTGCCTGGTATTGTTAGTTACTGTTTTAATGTAACTATTTTGAAATAACACTTGACAGCATGATTTTCCATCTCTTAGCAGTTCCTGTGTGATCTGTGTGAGCGAAGGCAGCGTTAATGTTCTGCTGGTGGGAAGCTACCTGACAATTTTTTTTTTCCTACCATACTTAAAGGAAAACCCAAAGCAAGTTAAACCCTGGTACATGTGGGCAGCAGCTTCATTCTCCAGTATGAATTTGTTACGTAAATGCATTTTAACTAATACCATTCACATAAATATATTGCCAGAAAAATCTGTTGTGCTTTGGCTTCTGAGAAATTAAGTACGAGCCAGCTAAAGTGGAGGCCGCACCAACGGAGGCTCCTTGGCCACAGGTCTCTTTCCCAAAGGGTGATTATGTGGGCAGGAGTGGAGTTCGCTCCCCATTAGCCATTTGATTCTCAGTCTCATCCCTGCGACTGCAAGCAAAAGTCAAGTTTCGCCAATATATAGTAGCATGATACTCAGTTCATACATTTGTTTGAAACTCTGCCACGTAGACAACCCACTAGCCTTTAAACGGCAGTGATCCTTGGTCTGTGTTAACCTGACCTGGATCTGAGTCCTTTCATCCAGCAGAAAATTCTATCTTGTTCCCTGCAAAACTCACCGAACTCATTGGCTTTTATAGTGTTTTGGGATCCTCAGAAAACAAAACAATTAAATGAGCAGTTGTGTTTGCATAGATTTAGTCTTTGAGTATAGAGTATGCTGGAGCACCCCATGGTCTGTGCTTTCTTGCGGACCCTGTGATTTGACTGTGTCGCCAGAATCTGTAAAACATAGATGCAGGGGTCAGGAAAACAAACAGTTACACTGAGCACAAAGGACGATTGTGCTTGACTGGAAGACTGAATGAATCAGCCCCGAGCTGAGCAAATGCGGGGGAAGTTAAAATAAAAGCTGAGTCATGTCCTTAACTTGTCTCTCACTGAGGTTGTGTGCTTCTTTTAGATACATTTTGATGGTTGGGACCGTAATTATGATTTCTGGGTCGATGCAGACAGCCCTGATGTTCATCCAGTAGGCTGGTGTGCAAAAACTGGACATGCTTTGCAAGTCCCTCTAGGTAAAGTAGATGACATCATATTGTTATGTTGAATAATTCTCCTAAGTGCAGTCTGCTCTTCAGATGCAGGGAGCATTTTACAAATCTGTTTAACTTTTTTTTTTGTATTACCAGGTGCTGTTGATCGAGTGGGAGCAGTGGGACAAGCGTGTCCTACTCCAGGCTGCCACGGTATCGGTCACGTCAGGGGACCACGATATGGAACACATTATACGTATGTATATGAGATCTTACAAGGGTTCTGACTGCTGTCCATAATAATAATAATGCAGCAATAAACACCTGCACTGCACTGAAATTATCTCAGGGTATTTATTCTGGAGATAGTTATAACTGCAATTCCAGCTCCCTCTTGTGTCTAAATGTGCTGTTTCATCATAAATTCTGTTTACACCAGTATAATCATTGCAACTGCAATGCAATCCAACATAGATTAATTCACTCCAATTTCTACATTCCAGCATTACTGAAGGGATTTTTTTTTGTAAAATAATATACCTAAGAACAGCATAGAAGGAGACAGTTGAAGAGGGAGGGAGTGCGGGCAGACTTTTAAAGTATAAGAGCGAGGAGAGCGAGCTCACATGTTGTGCTCTGCCTTTTGATTTCTTATGTGCTCTTGGAAAAGGAAGGTTTTTCTCGATTAAACTATTTTAAAGAGCAAGAAAACAATCTCAGACGGGAGGCCTGAAGATCTAGTAGTATATAATATGGTAAAGGGCTTTGCATTTTTCAGAGTGAAAGTTGCAGGACTCTCTTATTTCATGAAACATGGTTTAGACAAACAGGTTACAGAGGAATAGCTCTTCTTGTTCTCTGAGGTGACTCTTTAAAAACATGACTTTGGGTTCTAATTCTGCCATGTAGTCCCCTGCTTTCCCGCATCTAAAGCTGGGTAATAACATCGCCCTGAGTGGTTTTGGCCTCACTTTTTCTGGGTTTGTTGATGGATATGTCTGCCTGAGGCTGGTAAGACTGTATGACTTCAAAACATGCATCGTCATTTCTCTCTCTTTTTTTTTCTCTCTTTTTTCCTTTAACACAGGTTAGTTGGCTGCCCGTATTCTGATGTGAACCTCAACAGAGAAAACTTGTTACAGGACCGCCTGAGTGGGGAGAGACCTTCCCCCAGCAACAGCATGCAGAAAGCCAAGAGGCTGGAGACTCCTGCCCCGTTTCTGTTGGGGGCAGGAGAGTCTTCTCAGGAGGACTCTCCACAATCCCGGTGAGCTGAACCCTTTTCTTGGGCAGGGACTGGGGAGCAAAACCATTTTACAAGGCTGAAAAACACAGGAATTGGCAGAGAAGCAGCAGAGCATTGAGTTCATCTGTCTGTAATATTGACCCATGCCCCAGACGCTCTTAACCCAGAGCAGTGCACTTTTATACCCTCATATGCCTTAATAGGTTTCTTGATTCCTTAATCCTGCTGCTCTGGTGACATTCCAACAAAGGAAATTGCATTCTGTCTCCATAAATTTTTCCTTGCCGTTGCAATTTAAAATATATTCTTTTCCTTCGTTTCCTGTCCTAAAACTGTCAAGCAAGGTTATTTTGCACTATTAAACTGTAACTGCAATCCACCCCAGTCGGCTGCATTACACTGGTAGGCGTAATGACTGCATGTGTATCGCTTGGCAAACAAGATATTTTATTTTCTTACATGAAAATCTTGGAATGGAGTATCACTGAAGCAAACTGTGTATTGGTTCTTGGGCTGCAGGAGGCAGTTAAAATGTGTCATGGGACAGACCCAGACACGAAGGCTTTTATTATTGTCACCTTTAGTCTGTACGAATCCAGTCTCACTAGAGCAAACTCCAGCAATACTTCTGGTCTTTGTTGTATATAAAAGCATATATACATTTTCAAGTTCATTTGTTTTGCTTAGATTTACAACGTTTTCAAGATATATTTGGCCAGAAAAAAGGAGTACTTCTTTCCCCTCCCCAGCATATGTGGCCAAAGTTTGCCTCCTCCCATCCCAGAAATGTGCAGGGGTCTCCATTTGCTAACCTCAACACCAGAATTGATTGCATTTCGATAGCACTGTTACCATAAAGCTCTCCACGGAGCTTTGGGATTCTCCCAGAATAAATGGCATTCTAAAATTGTAATATATTTCTGTTCTTCTAAGTATTTCATTTCCCAATAATGCAGGGAGGTCTGAATTCAGTATGCAATAAAAAACCTGATACCACCTTACTGCTTGTCCTTGCTTGGGCAACTGTGTAGCTCAGTTTATGCATCAAACTCAGTCATGGAGACTCTTAAATGTTATCCGGAGGTATCAAGATTCAGAAATATTAAATCTCTTGATTTCACCAGAACACATGCTTCAGTGGGTTTCTTGTAGCTGCTGGGATCAGAGCCTCAGTCCAGAGGGGCTGATTTATTTCACATAATCTCTCTCAATCTGCACTGAACAGTAAAAAAGCACTTTGTACTGCGCCAGTAATGACAGTGGGGGCGAAGAAGGCTTCTGCCACTAGGTGGTAGTTGTTGCTCTCACTTGCAAGGAGCAGCCAGCTTTGCTCTCCTGCGGGAAAAGGGAACAGAGGATGTCAGTTTAGCAACTATCATTTATCTGTCTTTCCAGAAAATCTGCACAAGACAGTGAAAAGTCATGTCAAAGCAGTGTTCACAGTCTGTCGGAACAGTCTGAAAACAACCAAGAGAGAGACTGGGTAGAAGAGGATTCCTCTGCAGACATCAAAGCCAATCCGAAAAAGTAAATAAGATTTTTGTGATGTATTTTCATGCATTAATAGTTGTGTTTCTTGATGCTGCTGCTATATCTGAAATAAGATGTAAATCATAACTTAGAACAGCCCAATTTGATCAGAGATTTGCGGCATAGGGTTTTAGAACGACATGGTAAATCTCCTCCCTTCCTCCTGTTATTTTGGGCCCTCTCTTTCCTGCAGTAAACTCAAATCTGAGTTCTAGCCATGAATTTAATAGCACAGTCCTTAGCTTAGAGAGAGACGTCAGGGACAGAGCAGTGCTATTGCTTATTTTAAGAGGGAAAAGGTTTTGGTTCCTAAAAGTCCCATTAATCTCTGTATAGAGAAGAAATTATATCATATTTGTGTATCTTTTGAAACGTTTTGTAATTGATGCTTTCAGGCTTGGATGCTCGCATGCCTATATAAAGTTCCAGCTGGTGAAACAGGAAAGCAGTGGGAAAGGTTGGTTAAGTCTTATTTCTTTCTCTGTGTGCGTGCATGTATGTGCAATATACCACAGTCACAAGGAGCATTTAAAACTTTACAGCCTTTTTGTCTTCGATTCCACAGTCAAGAGAAAGCACATGCTGGAGGTGATGGAAATGGTAGTCTTCCTTCCTTTAAAATGAGGAGGAAAGGTAAAATTACTTAGAAGTGAAATATTTAATACTTTGCAGAGTGAAGCGTCATATTTATTAACTGAGAAGACAGGCTTGCACCATCTCTTGTGCCTCTGTATACTCTTCTGAAGCGGCAAGGGGTTTTTGTTCCCCAGGCAGTGGATGACCGTTCCGCTGACAGAGCCAGCAGAGGTGACAATGGAGAATTGGTCAAAACCTGGCAGATAGCTTAAGTTCTTTCAGCTTCTTTCTTCAGACCCCACTGGGTATTCAGAAACACAATTAGAATCATTTTGGGTGGTAACTTTTTTAAGGTTCTCCTAAGGATGACAAATAAAACAAAAAATTAAAGAGAAAAACAATGCTTTTTTTTTTTTTTTCTGGTACGTGACAGGTTAAGTTTTAAGAGAAGCTTCCTGATATCACTTTAGCAAACCATATGCTTAACTTTCAGATTTACTATAAAAAGCTATTTCAGAGAACCAAGCTGACCAGGCTTTTAGGAGGATTTAACATGGTAATAAGTCTCCAATCAAAAATAGCTAAGTAGGCACAAACTGGGACAGGTGCCTAGCTTTTTTTCTTTTTTTTAATACTCATTTTTACCTAGTGCTGACTTCTGCAGGCAGAGCTGGAGAAGTCTGCCAGCTATGGGCTGCAGTTGCAGCTGGCAGGGGAAGCTGTCTGCTCTCCCTTTGCATTCGCCTTAAACAGAATGATGGAAATCGGTGGCGGGAAATTCTGCAGTAAGCCACTGACCTGTAATTTCACGATTACCCGGAGCTTTCATCCCGTCTATGTTTAAACTATTAGAACACCGCTTCCTTCTCAGAGGGAAAATAATTTCTTTAGATTGTGGTTTGGATGCTTACCCCCGAGGATTTGGGCTTAGTGAAGAAAAGGAGACAGTCTGAGATAGAAGCAGCGCTCGCCCTGCAGGGACGTGGCAGTACATAAAACCCCCCTTCCACCGGGGAGGTGAGGAGTAGGTGACAGCCCTCCCAGGAGCCGTGTCCTGTGCCCTGTTGTCACCAGGGGCATCAGCTCCTGAACTGAGCAGTTCTTACTCAGGCTTTGTTTTTTTAAATTCTCCTCCTTTGGTCTGCTTATTAGAAATAGAGACCTGTATTTGATGCTGTCCTTTAGGAGGTGGAGACGAGGTAAGGTGACACAGCTGGGGACAAGGGAGTGACCTTTCACTAGATCAGGCTCTACCTCCAGTGCTGCTTTCACTTCGGCTGGCGAGGAGCAGGCAAATCATGGAAATTTGCTTTTTCTTTACAATACTATTTTCCTTTGTGCTTCACATGTAGCGACTGGCGCACCCGACAGATCCTTACACACCATCCTACTAACAACCATTCGTGCTAACACTGAGCAAACCCAGCAGAGGCGAGCGGCAGCCGTACCGGCGCTGAGCATGCCGAACCTTTCTGAAGGCAGGAACAAAATGGGAATTTTGTACGGTTGCCACGGGATGGCGCCGGGCAGCCTGCGCACCCTACACACAGCCTGGCAGGGCGGGGGGTGAGGGGACAGCACACGTTCACCGCTGTGAACCAGAGGATTATTTCCCATCTTGTTTCCATCCTCTGCTTCGCTTCCTGTTGTATAACCAGGCACGGCCCTGTAGGACCATGACTCTGCACTGCTGGAGTGATCTCATTAGGGAGGGGTGATTTCTTCCTTTTTTTGCCTTGATTTTTAAAGCTTCCGTCACTTGACACATGAGGAGGGAGTCGATGTCTGGAGGTAACGTGCAGCACTCCTGGCCTGGGGGAGTCTCCTGGGGAGGCAGCGAGCCCAGGCCATCGCTGGCACACGTAGCACTCTTCGCAGGCTGGCTACAGCTGTGAGCTGGAACAATGCCATTAGTTTCCAGCCGAAGATGCTGTTACCAGAACTCCTCCACCTTGTCAATAAAACGCTGCAAACATCTTCTCTATTAGCAGCATGACATCATTTTCCAGGGAAGAAGCTAATGATAAAGCCTCCAGCCTGGCAATCTTATCTTTTTTTTCTTTCTCCTTCTTGGAAGGGTGGGAGGAATGCCCTGAAAGCTCAGGGTGCCATGCGGTAGCCGTGCCTGGCCGTCTGCTTGCCCTGCCTTGCTTTTTCCTCCAGTGTGACCCTTCCACCTCCTTTGTTGTAATTGCTCCTACTTGAAGCCTTGCTCTGACTTGTCTCGTTTCCTTTTCCAGACCCTGACTTGGATCTCCAGCAAGCCCTCCACCAGTCCATCTTCATGCCTTCCCTGGCCTCTAACCCGACCCATCGCCTCCATCTCTGCTGGGAGCAGCACTGCAAGCTCTTGCCAGAGGTCTCGGGCCTCACAGCCAAACACGTGGCCAAATGGACTGTGGAAGAGGTGAGTTACCTGTTCCCTGTCCTGCTCTTTCGCGGTGCGGGAATGGCAGAGCCCTCCTCTTCTGGAGTGCTAATTGGAAGACATCTTTATTTTCTTTCCTAGGCAATTCTTTTCTGTTTGCTTTGCATATGCCATAGCTGACTCAGCTAGAAGTTATACCCAAGTCCTTTTATAAGGGACGGGAAGGATCCCTGTTAACCCTCTGGTGTCCATGGCTCATTTCCCTGAATAGGATTCCCTCCCTTTCTTTGTTTATTTACCCCTTGATCTTTTAGTCCTCGGGCCTGAACCATGATTCTGACAGCAGATTCCGTTTCTCTCTGATCTTCCCCCCCACCACCCCCCCCCGACTTTGCTGCTGATTCACTTTTATATTGTAGTTAATTCCAAACTGCACGGTGCATGCCCACTCCTCCTGCGTCTCCCTGCCTGATTCCTCTGGAACAAAACTGCCCACAGCCTGACCTGATTTCTGACAGAGGTAGCTGTGCAGCTGGGGATACGTCTCTGCAGTTCTAGCTCTTGAGATGTCTCCTGTAATTAGGTGGCATGTGAAAAAGCCGGTATCTTTTGTGTGCTGAGTAGTTGGTTTTTGCCTCGATGCCTTGGGCATAAATAATATTTGTATCTCCACTTGGGAAGTGGTGACAATTTGGATCCTGGCGCTTAATCACAGGCCATTTAATTCAAGAGAAATGTGCTGTAATGTTGCGCTTGCAAGGATGTAGGTAATCTGCACAGCAGGAAAAAGGTGCTGTTCTTCAGGATGCGTAGAGGATCTTCAGAGACTTTTAGAAAGTGCATTTTCCCTAAGTGCCTCTTACATCAGATAAATCCAATCTTGACTTTGCTCTTCATGCTGGAGGTCTGCTAGGAGTCTGGTGGGATTGCAGTATCACAAGAAACAGGAACCACAGCAGTTGTGAAGGGGTTAGAGCAATTAGTGCGGCTGTTTTAAAACTTCATCCTTTTTTGTTGAGGTTTTTTTTTGGGTAATGAGAATGTGTTTGAACTAAATTCATAGCAAGGAAGAAAAAAATCTCTCTGAAAGATTTGCTGTTCATATCCTTCTTTTGAAAAAGCTTCCAATGATCTTTTCCAAAAGGTCTTTTAAAAAATCAATAAAGGCAGAAGGAGGTTAATCCTCTGACATGAAAATCAGAATCTCTTTCTTTTGGATAAAACATGGAGGCTGGTTCATGGAAGAACAGAGTCAGGATACAAGCCAAATAAAATTTGTCCTTTGCAGTTGACCTTTAAAGCAACTGCTGGGTAAATTTAACTGGGATATTAGTTTGATAACGGATGAATGTAAGCAGGGACCACAGGGCATGAATGCAGGGCACTGGATATAGCGATTCAAAACCCAGAATACACTGAACCGTGCTCTGTGCTGCAGCCTGAAACAACTGATGAAGTTTCAACTGCCAGTAGGAGTGTGAATGGCACATTAAAAAGATCAGTTGCAGCACCACAACGGACTGGCTAAAGTCATTACAGGTTTTGTCTTGAATTTCAGTAAAGTGGATTTGGTTTTGCAAATGACGTTCATCACAAATTCCCATAGGAATCAATTTGGCCTCTGTATGAGCACTTGCAGGATCAACATGTGCAGTAAAATGTAGCCGCAGGTCTGGAAGATGAAAGCAGCAGGACTTTCTGTGTTTTAGTGAGTCCAAACTAGATTTGATCTGCCGGCATTTGGGCTCCTAACATCTTCCTACAGGGCAAACATTTGCCTTTGGGTTGTGCTTTGAACTCTGCTGCACAAAGGAGGCCATTCTGCTGATCTGAAACAAGAGCGATGGGGGTGTAAAATTCTCCTTTGGTTTCAGACCGAAGAACTGTTTTTATTTTATAAAACCCACATTAAGGAAGAAAATGTTGCTTTAAGTCTCTCTTGGTTGAGAACAGCTGAAATGGCAGAGCAGCAGCAGTATTAAGGGGCCCTCGAGCTAAGAAACTTGGTAACTCTGAACAGTCAACAAGAGTAGTTACTTTAATGCAGCTTTGTTATTTATTGAAAGCTTCCTGCCATGTTTTCAGAGTGAAGGATATTGAATCACAGAAGAACATTACTGTGTGCTAGAGTTGTATTGTTCGTGAGTTAATCCTGCATCAGATGCTAATACCTTGTGGGAGGACTGTCCTTGTGCTAATTGTTGGTGCGTTACTAAATCCCGGTTAAACGCAGCTCCTCTCTGCGCAGTCTCACGAGGTATTGTCAGTTCTGCTGTAGCTGGATATTAACGGGGTGCTGTATGAGGCTACCTTCCAACTTTACCGAAAAGGTACACCAATACTGTGCTGGTTTCAATATATCACACATCTGGGATTGCATCAGCACCTTCCATATGGGTTGCATGGAGTTTCTAAGGTGTTCTCAGAATTGCAGAAAGCTCTTTTTCACCCCCCTTCCCCAAGGCAGTTGTAGTGCAAGATGCCCCCACCAGATAGCTCTGTGAGCACTGAGGTTGTTATAGCAGGAAGGGCAGGCAGGCGTTCACCTCCTCAAAGGAAAAGCCCTGATCTGCCTGATCCCGCTGTGCTCCCAACCTGTCTGACTCCTCTCCCACCCTCATCTTGAGCCCCTCCGGCCTCACCCTTTCCCTTGGTTCAGGGCTTCACTGCCACCGTTGTGGGGCTGTGTTGGTTTCCTCTAGCCCATGGTGTTACTGTGCTTTGGCCTTGTGCACCCAAGTCTCCCTTGTCCCTCAACTGCCACGGCGTGGTTTGGGGACTCTCCTCCCCCAGCAGTGATGGGCCAGGCAGGTCACTGCGGCTCGGTGGAACCCAGGGTCTGGCTCGCATCCTGGGGACCTTCTCTCCTGTATTCTCCTCTTGCATCCTCCTTCCCTCTCTTGTCTCCATTTCTGGAAAACCCCAGGACTCCTGTTTGTTTAAAAGGCCACGCCTCTGGCGCACAGTGCTTGCAGTGTCCATACAAATGACTTCTGGGACAGATCAAGGGCCCGTCACTCCGTGTCCGTGACAAGAGCCAGCAGCAATTGTGCAGGGAAGGACACAGGAGCAAGGCACGCTGAGATCATTCGCTGGGAGATTTCTGCCAGCCTCTCAATACCATAGGCACTAAAGGGCACTTAACCGTCTTGCCCCCAGGGGTCCAACTGTCTCTTAAATTCTGGAAGGTACAAGACCCTGCAGAAGGAATTTCATTTGTGTTTTAATTATAAGGGGCAGGGAGGAATTAAAAAAGAAAGTAGTATTTTGTTATTTGTTTATAATAGGAGTTTGCACTTCTATAGAAGAAAATTCGGAGTCACTGCCCGATGGAGATGTGGATTTTAGGGGTTCCCTTTAAAATGGAGCTGTCCCAACTGGCAGAAGATAAGGGCGAAACACGAGAGGGATGCTCTGCGTTCAGCTTACGTAACAGAAACAACGGGAGTCAGAGCTGTTCACCAACAATCGGCTTCTGCCAGGGTAGAGCAGAACCGGAGGGCATGCTGACAGCTCTGTTCCTGCGTGGTCGGAGCTGGGGGAAGGGAACGAGTATTAGTCAAGTGGTGGGATCAGCTGGAGATGCAGTGACGCGATTTAGGAGAGAGTCTGACAATCGTGAGTTAAAGGGAAGCTCGTATTTGACAGTGAACCCTCCTGTTTGTCCGTTTGTGTTCATGGAAAAAATGTCACATCTGTAATAACTCAAATGAATATGCTTCATGAAACAGAGCTGTTCCTGTAAGGGAGCATCCAATTAGCATGAGATGTTTGATCTGATTATGCCTCAATATACAAATCTTCTATGAACCAGTGGAGCTACAGCTGGAGAAGACAATACATATTAAGTCATCCTCCACTGCGTTCAGGACTGCTCCTCGCGCTACTTAGTGTTATATAATGTAATCCAAGGGCTGCTTGCATGTCTCCGGGGAGATTATTCCAAATGTTAACATATTTCCTGCTTAGAAAGGTTTTCCCTAATGTGAAATGTAAAATTAACTTGTACTCGTTTAATCCTGTTGGTTCCGTGGATCCTGTGCACCCACCATGGATTAAATAAAAACGAAACGCCTTTCCTTCCCAGCTCTTCTCCCTTCTATATGTTGGTAAACCAGCAGTCCTCATTCGGTTGGTTTATCTTGTCTCTTAAAGGCATGTCATCATGGGAAACTAAATCCTTATTTCTTTTTGATTTTACTTTCCAGCAATACCATAGAGAAAGTGAAGTTGTGGATGGGTTTAAAATAGTATAGCCATATACGGCTTTTAATCTGTAAAAATATTGTTGCTGTTTTATAAAGATCCTTTTGAGCAATGGAGAAACTGGACTTTTACAGAAAGATAAATGGTCAAAAAGCAATACAGAAAGTATTATAGGTAACCAGAATATGCTTTGCAGTAATGTTTTTCACATATACCCTTCATTAATGGGAGAGTTATAAGTATTAAAGTTTTAAACATTCTTGCATATAGTACTCATATATAGAAATATGACCTTTTTGCTTGATGATACCCCATTTTAATTGTCCATATTTCTCTTTTCCCAAATGTAATTCCAGGTGGTAAGCTTTATCCAGCGTTTACCTGGTTGCAAAGAACAAGCGTCTGTTTTCAGGGAAGAGGTAAGTCAAGTCTGCCCAACTCCTGTGCTGTGCCGCTGGCGGGTCCGACGGCAGTGAGGTGGTTTTGTACCCCTGTTACTCTGGAGTTACAGTGCAGAGAGCAAAGACATGCTCAGACTTGTCATTAAAGAGCCTGTGGCATTTAGGAGGCAGCTTCGGCATCGAGCTGAATTCCAGCACGGCTAATTGCATTCTGCTGCTTTAAGTTTCCCCTGCAGTTCCAATCACTGGGCTTATGCTGAACATCCTGTCTTGGACTATTGTGCAGTGGGTTTGGCATCGTTATAAAGATGTCCTGTTGGAATGGTGCAGTGAAGATCTCATCTGCTCCCTCTAACGAGCGCATATGCCCGCTTCTCTCGGTGAGGCTGGCAGTCGTAGGGTTTCCCAGGAATCGCTGGCTTCCCCCACGGGCTGAGGTGAGAGCAGGAGGGGAACCTTTCCTTGAACCAGCAGTGGCTGGGAAATGAGAGCATCTCCTGCATGCAGTGTGTCCTGTATTTCCTGCCACTTGCTGAGCCAACTCTGCTCCCTGACTGTGGCGCATTCACCACGGCTTCTGAGAAACCGCAGCTAGTGCGGGATATGGCTGCCCTCTTTCTTAGCACGCTTCTTTGCGTGGATTATAGGCACTTGGGCTCTGTTGAGTGCTTCGGCCTCCAGTTACATTGCAGGTATGACTTGGAGATGCTTTATGAGCCCCTGATAAATTTGCACAGACATACCTCCCCTTCTATCATCACAGCTCTCCTGCTCTGATTGTAAGAGCTCGAGGGAAGAGGCTGTACCCTCTCTGTTCTGTGCGGCGCTGAGCACACCCTCTGTACTGAGGAAAAGCCTTGCACGTTGTAGCAACTGTAAAGGGCAGGTTTTTAATAGATGACTGCTCCCCAGAGCTGGCTTTCTTTGAGGATGAATCAGGCTGTAGTGCATTTTATGGGATTTATGTATCTGTATTTTGTTTTCCCTTGTTTTAAAAACCGTGCACATACACAAAATACGAAGCAAAAGAAACAGAGGCTTGCAAAAAGCACTATTCACAGTGTAACAGTATCGTGGAATGCTCGTTAATTGAATATAGTGGGAATAATGAAATTTATTCGAATGAACCAGTCTTTCAGTGTAGCTGAGTGTAAAACGTGCATCCTGATTTCTAGTGAAGATGTATTCAGAGGTGAGGGTTTGGTAGGTAAGATGGAACTAGCAAATCTTCTAATGAATCCAACCATTCACAATGTATTTTATTTCTTCCAGCCATAATTTAAACGGGTCCTGAACACAGCAACTGCTTTCTGGTTCAGAGAGCGGATAGCCGTGTTCTATTTTAATACCTTACTTTCTACAGCCTCAAAGTATGATTCCCTATGCCAGATGAGAGGGGCTTGGGTTCTTTTTCAGGTTTATGCTCAAACTGAATTGTCAGTTTGAAATTAAAACCCTTTTAGCAGTTTGGCTTTGGCCAGAATTCAGGTGTGAGTGACGGGACTGCTGAGCTCCACTCGCGTTGTCCGTTAGCTGTAATCAGGCCTTTGAGTGCTCGCCGTTGAGGATAAATAAATCCCTTGCAGGCTTCTCTTGGCGGGGGAGAGAGGGATAAGTTGCTGCTTACATTAGGAACGAAGAGAACAAATTGTGCACAGAATTTTAAAAACCATCCAAATAAGATGGAACAAAGAAATTAATAATAAAGCAGAGGCACTGATACTGTGCTTGTTTCTAGGTCCAGTTCAGGGAAGGTCTGTTTAAAATAAGCATCTTTCAGGCAATGCAGTGAAAATGAAGCATAGTAATAACATTGGACTCAAAAACATTTTGAAATGTAGGGCTGTTTTCCAGCAGTTTTCTGCTACTCTTGACTCTATATTATTTAATTTAAGCAGCAGTCCATTTGTTTCAAGCTATTTTTGACATGTTCATTGCTGTAGTGTAGACTCTAGGCAGCTTGCCGATAAGATTTGGGGATCTTGTGTGGCCATTTGTGGACTGGGAGCACTGCTGTCATTTCCAGTGTACATACTGGGAAGTTAAGTAACTTGCTAACACTCTCTTGTGTTGTTAGAGAAGGGGAAACCAAATCTCCTGGCTCCCAGCTCTTTGCTTTAATTATATGTTTGTCCAAGTTTATCCAATGTATCCTCTTCTACCAGTCACTGACGTCCAAAAAAATTCTAGTTTAGGAAGACTACAGAAATAGAAGAATTGTTATTCTGGATGAGTTGAGTGTCCGGTGTTGTCTGCTGCACTGGTGAACATCAAGTGAGAGGATGAGATGCTGTCAGTCCCTGTAAATGGACTTTAATGGAATAACTTCGGGAGACACGTATTGTTTGTCTGTGTCCATTAATCTTTGGCTTCTTCCCTGCAGCATTTGGGGTTTATATTAATTATATCTGTGTTGTCTCTGTGGATGTTCTTGTAAACCCAAGTAAATTTTTAACCTCTTCTTAAAATAGTATGTTATGATTTCACTCGCTGCTACATAGAGCATCCTTTATTTTCACAATGTAGTATGTTTTTCACTTGCTTACTCTGAATCTAATCAAATATCTTCTTGCTGATGGATTAGGAGGGTGTTTAGAAGTCTAGCGAGATGACATGTCTTTACTATGCCTTGTTCTATATAGCATATGTTCTCTTTTACCATGTGCTAAGCAAGCCCGTTTAGCGTCATTGAAAACAATTGAAACTACTTTTTCTCCTTTAAACAGAGCCTTGTTGTCTATGGGCATAGTACATACTAGTTGTGAGAGGAGCCAGATGTTCACATCTCAGCAATTTTTCTCATCTGTAAGGTTTTTAGCAGAGCTGACCAAGAAAACCAGAAGAAAATGTGTTCGGCTTTAAATTTTACCCTGAACAGCTTAACAGGAGTTGAAGAGTCTATGCAATGACAGTGTGTAATGAATGCACTAGGAAATGGTGATTTTATATTTCTAATCATCGTAGGTCAGCGTAATGTATTAATTCTTGGATAGCTGCCTCCTGAAGACTTGCGTTCTGGATTTCCTGATCCAATTTCTGGCCACAGATTGCGAATAGGCTGTAAGATTTTTGATGGTTGTTGGCTTTTTAGGGTAATTATAGTGAATATGAAGTCTAATGAACCAGCATCCTCCTCATGGTCTCTCCGTAAGCCCTGCCCACACTCGGGCTTCTCTGTTTCTAGAAAAAGGGCTGCTGGATGAGGCCTAAGACCCTTGGAGAGGGCAGCCTGCCTGGACACCTCACAGGCATGTGGGTGCCGGAACTAGGGAGAAATAAAAGGTTTCAGCCTTCAGAGCTGTGTTTGTACTTTCATTCCTCAGATCTAAGTACGTTGTTTCACTGAATGACCAGAAGTGAGAATCCTGCCTCTCTCTTGATGGTAATCATTATCTTATGTTGTGTTTCCGACCTCTAGCAGATAGACGGTGAGGCCTTCCTGCTCCTGAACCAGAGCGACATAGTTAAAATACTCAGTATCAAGCTGGGTCCTGCCCTGAAGATCTACAACGCCATTCTCATGTTCAAGTCCGCAGAAGACAACTGAGAAGAGCCCTTTGGCAGAGCCCACGAGGAATTGTCAGGGAACAGATCTTCCAACTGAGAGCATTACAACATGCCGAACAGGCAGATTGGGACTCAGATGTGTTTTAAGTAGAACTTATTAAAAATTTTTTGAGGACATAAAAATCCTGCCACAGTCTGGAATATGGGGCAGCTTCACTTCCAAGAAGAGGATATTATTATATTTTGTAATTGAATTTGGTTTTGATATATCAATCTCTTTTTGAGATCTAGAAGAAACCTCCGGTTATAAGGGGAATCCAGGGTAACATTGGTGGAGCTGCAATAGCAAGAAGAAAGCTATGAGTAAAATGACTTCTGTGTCCAATGATAGTGCCTGAAAGAGAGACTGAGTTATCACCAGCATGGTTAATATATTCTGTATGTATAAAAACCTCTGAAAAGGGAGTAAGAAAAGAGGAGAAAGATGCACTTCAGAGCAACTCACCTGTGTCCTTCAATGCTGTGACTCAAGAGCTGACCTTTTCAGGACTGATTTTTAAATTCCTGTTTTTCCTACTGATCCTAGTTGTTCTAATACCCTTGGCTATCGGGCTGCTTACACCACAGCAGAAAGGTACCATGGGCAAAGGGTTTCCATCAGTGACGACTTGCATCATTTTGGGTAACAAGCAAAATGCTCTCATTCATGCCACCAGACAGCGGGAAGCAAGCCCTGTGTAGACAGGCTTTGGGTAGGCAAACATCTGCTATAAAGTTGTCTCCCACAGGAGACAAAGATAAATATTCTAGCAGTAATTCTCCTGTCAGTGCTTTTGTGCAACTGCTGTCTGGACCAGGAACATCTTAGGGGAAAACAGCACAATCAGGAGCACTTGGGAGTTTGATGGGTTCATTCTTGTCCTCTCCACTGTCAGCCGAAAGCTGGTAATAAGAGTTGGAGACGCAGCACTGGCCAGCATATGCGTACAGATGCAGACAGATTTCCTAGAAACAATTTGCTTTTATTTTTAAACAATCAAAACTCGTGAGCCTTTTCAGCCTCCAGGTGGACTTTGGTCTGTTCTACCGAAGAGTCAGCGTGCTGTAGCAGCAGGGCACCAGCTCCTCTGCCTCTCTAGTGGCCAGGCAGGCAGAGCACACAGGGAGGTTTGACTGGAGGGGAATCAGGGTTTGAAGAGACAGCAAAACAAGGTAGGAATTAGTTCTCGAAAGAGAGCGCTAATCTGCGTCAGGGAGGAAGCAAAGCTTGTGTTCCTGTGCATGCAGTCTGTGCTCTCCTGGCAGTAGGGGAGCACGAGTATTTGCTGCTGCGCTGGAAGTCAGAGCATAGTTTTATGAACATGCACCTAAGACTGCGATGTCCTAGATGGGGGATTTCCAGACTGTTACTTCCAGAGCCGTCCTCTTACCGTGGAAGCCCTGGGAGAAGTGGTGAGCCTTGCTGGGGCTCCGCTCAGTGTTCCCGTTTGTGCCTGGCAGTATGCTCGCTCATCACTCTTCCTCTGGCCACTCTCCCTGATAGATATTTGGCTGTTCTGAGTTTAGCTAGAACCATCTGAGCTAGGGAAGCCTTTTCACCCCTTCATTCAGAGCTGCAAGGCTGAATCCTGTGTGTGTGAAGCCCTCCGAGTGCTCCGAGGTGCGTACGCAGTGTTGCCGAAGGCAGGCGTGCAGTCAGCCTCAGTCCAGGGTTGCATGAATTTCTCAGGGCATTGCATGATGAGATGTCATCCGTCCGTAGGCACCTCAGACTCCCTCCTGTAGTTGGCATCTTTGTCACCAGTGTTGTTCCCGTAGTCCCAGCCCTGCAGCTTCTCCAAGAGCCATCAGGAATGGAGAATGAACACGCTGTCCGTGACTGGTGACACAAGGAATGCACTTGGTCTTCCTTCCCTAATCACTCCATGTCCTTTGTCCAGCCTTCCAGCTGCTGAGAAGGTCCTTGTGACTTGCCTAAAGTAAGAAGTTCCTTAAAATTGTAAATAGAGCAGAATCCACACCGCTGAAGCCATTCAGTCCTGGATTAATGTATGGAGCAATTTGTCTTCATACTCTATTTTTGTATAAGATGTTTAAGGATTTTAAGCCTTCCACAGAGAAGACATAGGGGTGGTGGGATATTTAATGGCTGAAACATTAAATATCAGCCGGGCAACTGCAAGAGAGTAATTTAATGCAGAGTTAAGGACTAGACAAGATATGAATTTAATTTATTAAAATACATTTTTAGTATGATAACCAGGATATTCACCAAAGAGTCACATTCCTTTATCCCGCTCTGCGCATCCCACGTCTGTGTAAAGACTTGCATTTTAAGTGGCATGTCCTGGACTCTGACACAGCTCGCCTTCTAGGCAAAGCAAAATTGTTTCCTGACAGCTGGAGCAGAGGATCCGTAGCTGCGCTGTTTTGTTCCTGGCTCCCCACCGACTCGCTAAATAACCCTGAGCCCTTCTTTGCTCCAGTTTCCCCCCCCTGTGACATCCAGCCAGGGGGGGTGAGCGCAATTTCGCCTTTCCCTTGTTTCTAGCAAGAAGGTCCTGCTGGATTTTCTGTTTTACCTCCTTCCTTTGGGAAACTGAATTGGGGGACAGCAGATTGCCCCCAGCAATAAGACAAAACATAATATAATTTCATCTCTTTTACTATATATAGCTAGAGGATGAAGAGAATGAGCGAAACAAGCAATGCGATTGTAGTCACTGAAATTATTCAAACAGAAGAGAAATCTTTAATCCTAGGGGCTTCCAAGCCAGCTGGATCAAAGATGAAAACGTGTACTTGGAGTTTGTTCAGTGACAGCAAGAGTAGTGCTTTCAGCAAGGGGGAAGGAGGAACCCTTTTAGGGACAGAAGGAGGAGGAATGTGCTTCTTGTGCCTTTTTTTGTAATCCAATAATTGTCTTTGCAGAGCAAGCAAGAATGTGCACACATCTATTGCTGACTCCTTTTCCAAATATAGCTATATTCGAATAAAATCAAGCAACTTCAGAGTAACGACAGAGCAAAAAGATTTCCAGTGTCTTCACTGGGCATGTTTAAAATGTCCTAATATTTACATGACTGAAAAAACCCTAAACCAGCTCATCTTTTAGCCCCGTAACTTAGGAATTCATTGGTTGCTGATGCCGTTTCGCTTGCGTCAGGGAGCCCTGCGTTCACGTGCGGCTCGGTGACTTGTTTCTGCTGCCAGACTCTGCCTGCACAAACTCAGCTCTGCCTTTTCCCAGTCCTGGTCGAGGCCTGTGTCAAGGCGAGGGGTCTGCAGCTGCCTTTGATTCTCTAATGCCTTGTTGTTTAATTTGAAACATGCACTTTGAAGCAGAAAGCCAAAAGTTGTAGCTCTGTGGTGAACAAAGCTGAAACTGGTTAATGCCACCTGGTTTTAGGAGGCTTTTGTTGTCTGCCGAGTGTTGGCAGAAACCAGCTGTTGGCCCAACTGAACCCAGAAGTCGCTTAGAAATAGCAATATATTACTTAGAAGCAAGCCAGAGCTGCGACAACGTCCCGTGGGCCAGCAGTACAACTGGGAAGTCTCAGTTCTCAGTTAAAATGGGGCTTATTCCTGGATATGTTTTTGTTCCTGCGTCCCTGTTTATGAAATCCAAAACGATCGGATTTTTCCCCTTTTCTCTTTTTCTCCTCGGCAGAGAGTCCTGTTAAAATTTTTCTCTGCCGTCACCAACGATCATCTTTGTAATCCAGTAGCAGCAAATTTCTGCTCTGGGTAATGAGTCGCATTAAAGTTGGACAGAAGCGTTCCCCAACGCTGATACAACCAAAGGAAAAAAAAACCCCACCATTCAGCCCAGGGGATAAGCTAGTTCAGCTGTAGAAGATTTCCTGCCTGCTACTTTCATGCCCTGCTTTAGGGCTTTATACCACAGAAAGCTTTAAAGTTTTTGACATCCTCTCCATCATGTGATGAGCGAGCTTATTTTTGAAATTCCTAGTACTTGAACTGGAAACACGTGCAGGGGAAGGGAGCGTGCGCCCGTCGCCTCGGTTCAGCCTCGGAAATGTTTGCCTGTTTTAAACCAAACAAATACTTGAGCTTTTTGACACTAGCCATGACGTTGCACTCCACTGATGCTTTCTTCTGGAAATGTGAATAAAATTAATATAAGTTCAAACCTGACTCGTTCTTTCCGTGGTTGGGTCCGACCCCGGCGCGTGCTCGCAGGGGAGCTGGGCTGGCTCGCTGCCCTGAAGGGCCGGGCCGGGCTGGTCATGGCAGAGGTCCCTGGCTTCGTCCCCTTGTTCCCCCCCCTAAACCTGGCGATCAAAATGCAGGCAGCGTTTTCATCTTTTCTCTCTTCCATCAGGCGGAGCCAAGCCGTATATCTGAGCTCTCCTTGATCTGTACACAGGACAGCGTCAGCCTTGGCCGGCGGCGTCCGCTGAGGCTGTGCCCGATCCCCCAACTCCTTGCTGTCCTCTGCTGCTGACAGAATATTTTAACCCCTCACGGTTTCCTATTGCAGACCATCCCAGGGCTCTGCCGTCTTCCTAAAGCAGCTTCCAAATTTGAGCGTTTAACTAAAACTAGCCAAAACTTGCTATCAGTATGAATCAATGTTAACACTCTGCAATGTGGGGTCTTGGTGCCTGTTTTACCCCCCTAATGCCCTGTTGGGCTTCTTCACTGTGTCCCCCACAACAACTTTAATTAACTCACCTGGGCATTTTCTTTCTGCTCTAATTGTAATTAGCTGATTGCCAACCACTGTGCGCTGTGCCGGCAGTTGGGTTCCCCAGGTGGGGCGGCGGGAGCTTCCCTCCGGACCCTCGCAGCTGTTTCTGATGGGGCCCAGGGGCTGAAGCCGCACCGGCAGCCCCAGCCCGGGCAGGAGGGGACCAGGGCACGGATTCCCTTCGGCGGCTGAGGTGAGCAGACCTCGCGAAACTAAAAATATTGGAGAGCTGGTGCCCAGCCGTAATTTCTAAACTATCCCATCATCAGGGTAAACATTTGCTCTCATTGGTTTTTCCCTCCCAAGGTTTTTTTGCTCCTATTTAAACCCCGGCTTGTTTGCTTTTGTTAACCGTGATCGGATTCCCAGCCCGGTTGGCTTGGGTGCTTACTGCGCACTCGGGGACATCAAATTTAGCTTTTACTTGTGCTGTGAGTTCCCTCGGGGTTCTGCTGGGATGCGTGCTTGTCTGTGTTGTTACACTTGTGACATCTGAATTTCTCTGCGGAAGGGATTTTTCTTAACCACGATTTTGATGGAGAAGTCTTAACAGAGCAGGGTGCATTAATCACCTAAATGGCTGATTATATTTGCAGATTATTCTGCTCAGGCAGACGTGGAATTTTTTGTCCCGAGTCATATTTCTCCTTGGGCAGGAAAGACCTGTAGTTTATTATTTTTCTGCTTGAATGCTGGGGTTGTTCGGTGGTCAGCCCTCGCCACGCTCCTTGGGTCTGATTTTTCCCTCGAGCCGAGGCCCTTGCCCGGTTCCCTGCTGGGGTTTGCACACCCACTCGAGGGGTTGGAGGGGTCTCTGATTTCAGGTGAAGACAAAGTTTGGGGGAAGGGATGTGCCAGCTCCGTCGCTTCTTTGCATCATTGTTCAGCCAAGCACCTCTCCCTGCAGGAGCCTGCTTGCAGCCCCTCAGACCTGCTCAAGGCCCTGGAGCAAAACTCCGCCTGTCCCAAATACTCCTCAAACCCTTGTAATTACACTGAGCTTCGGCAGCTGTGACTCCGTTGGAGCTGGTGGGCAACCCCTCAGCCTGCACCTCCAGAAGAGACCTCCTTGACCTCCTCCTCCTCCTCTTCCTCCTCTCCAGCAGCTCTGCCCCGCGGAGGACAGCGATACCCAGCTCTGCAGCGAGGTACGTGCACAAACCTTCACTTGTTGCCTTTCTGCTGGAAGCGTGCTGCTTTCCCGTAAGGGAAGGTGTGACCTGCAGTGCTCCCCGGGGCACTGTGTGATTTTGATCGCTTGCGCAGAGCTTTGAGCTCCCCTTGGAGCAGCTCCTTCGTTCTTAACGCTGGTGTGAAAATTCGCCGAAGGGGCAAACATGGCTGATGGGGGTAGAGCCAGCAACCGGGAAAAGCAGCGCCCTACCCACCTCCGCCCCGTGCAGCCCATCTCCTGCACGATAAAACAAGTGACCCGCCGTCCTCTCCTCCTTTGCCTCCTCCCTTGGAGGATTCGGCAGAGCAGCAGTGCTGCGTCCGTGCCGGCATCCTCTGCCTTTACAGCCGGGATGCTGCAGCCTTCCGGAGAGCCGGGGCTGACGGGAGGCTGTTGGTCTTGGCTGCGTGGTTCTGGTGTTTAAGAACTGGTACTTGCTGGGCTGAGCTCTGCTGCTGTCGTCATCAAGTGAGATGGTGCGGCGCAGAGGGGCTGCGTTCGGAGCGATGGTGGGTCGGGGTTTTATGGTTGGGGAGGTGTCAGCTGGTTGCTTTCAAAGATTAATGTTAATTTTGAGAGAAAAGCTGGTGCTGGAGTTGTGTTGTTCCTTTGAGAGGCTGACTGCGGCCTTTATTCCCTGCACATGTAACGTGCCCAGGTCTGGCCTGGGGGATTTTGGGGGCTGCAGTGGGGTTGCTCCAGCAAAGGAGGCGTCTGCGTCCCCCCAAGGCTCCCCAGGGGCTGCTGCAAAGGTTGCTCTGCTGAGCATCTCGTTAAATGAAAAAGAAGCCAAGCCCATTTGCCTTTTAAGTGCTTTTAAACACTGATTTTCATTGTGCTTTTGCAGCAGGGTTGAGGTGTTAATCAGCATTTTATTAGGGCTCAGTTAACCTGCTATTACCAGTGGGCGTAAAAGGAGGTGTGTACTGAGCACCGAGCCAGCTCTTACCTCCTCATACGTGCCCAGAGGGCTGGCCGGATCCTGCACCTCCAGGGACCCCCGGCGGGGTCTCTGCCCTGGTTTCCTACACACACATCTCACCTGGCCACTTAAAACTCTGAAGCCCAGCAGCCAGAACTGTAAAGACGAACATCACATCGCTGCAGTACCCTGACAGCCCAGCCCCCGCGGGGAACAAGGATGCGGGGATGGAGGGGGGACCTGCCCTCTCCAGCCTGCACCTCTGAAGCTGACGGGCAACTTCCAGCTTCAGGAGAAAGAGAGAACAGTGCTTGGAGGGGTTCAAGGACGAGGCTGGCTGTGCTCTGCCTGGGGGGGACTTTAACTGTGTTCGCTGCACCCCAGCCGTCAGCAGAACTGCTGGTCCTTTCCCCAAATAATGCACTTGCTCCACTAGTTATTGGCTTTGCGTGTCACTTCCCCTGATATTTTCTCACAAGTACAGCCTCAGCTTGCTAATTGTCCCACGACACCTTCTACATTATTCACCATCCAGGCGCTGTTAACGTAAGCAAGATATTTTTTCTTTTTTCCCTTTTGGAGATGGTTACATTTGCTGCTGAAACGATTACAGCCGTTTCTCCGAGAAATACGCTGAAGACCTGTGTGAGTGGGGTATCTGTGCCGTTAGCCCCGAGAGGTGCCGGCGCGGGGGCTCTGGTGTCCCTCCGGCAAACCCCTTACCGCCGGGCCGACCAGCTCCCATCTCAGAGCACAGCACATGGGCGTTGCATTTGCAGTAAGGTTTGTCCTCAAAAAGAGGGTTATGGTCTCACCGGGGTCCACCTGATGTCCCCAGGTGTCATCGGTGGTGGGTCCTTTTGGGCCAGGAAGTGGCTTTTTGCAGCAATGCTGATTTAAGAAGCCTTTCTACCTGCAGAGCGTTGTCCAGGCTCCCTTTCAGCTCTGTGCTTGAGTTGACTCAAATTACCCAAGTGTTAAAAAGCCCCCAAAAAAGGTTGTTTCAAACTCGCATGGTTTCTGTGGTTGGGGTCATGGCTGCGCTGGGAGCCGGCAGCTCTGCAGGTCGGGGTTGCCAAAACGCCTCTGCTTCGTGCACCGTCCTAAGACTCGAATGAAGCTGTTCCGCTCTGGGCTCGGGTACCCGCGGCACGCGGCTCTGGGTTTTGTTATCCCTGGCAGAAGCGAAGCGCGGGGAAGCTGTGGTATGTCTCTGCGTTACGAAGCGGGACCACACAACTATTCAATGAGTCTCTCTAGATGGTTTTTGCACCATCTTGAACTCATCTCTCTTATGGAAGGAATTGAAAAAGGCCAGAGAAGGGGATCGAGTATAAATTTCTCTTTTCCCAAGCACGTCCCTGCTGCTGGTCAATGGCTGGGGAAGGTCTTGCTCTTCGGTTTCAGTGAAAAACTTTTCAAGCATCTTCATTTCAGAAGAAACACAACAGTTAAAACGTTGATTATTTTTTTTCTCTTCATGAAACAGATTTTTTTCCTCCTTGCGCTGCGCCAGAGCCCCATGCGCTGGAAGAATTAACCTAATTAGTCTTCAGAGCTCAGTAACACCTTTGTTTTTTTCCCCGGGTCGTTTTTCCTCTCTCTGGTCTCCCTCCCCTGCCCGCAGGATTCCCCTGCCCGCGGGATTCCCCTGCCCGCTCCTTTCTCAAAGGAGAGAGACTCCTCTGTCGACGCAGGATGCTGTCGGGATCTTTGTGCTCCTGCGATGCTCACCAGTTAAGAGATCGCAGGCTGGGCTGGAAGGACGAGAGCATCGGAGCTGGTGCGAGTGGGAGAGCGATGCTGGTGGCTGCAGCACGGGCTGCGTTGCTCATCTCGTTGCAGCATCTTCGCAGCAGGTCTCCAGCGAAGGCGGCTCTGGGAATGCTTTCCCAAGGGATGGGGAGGCCCCTTTCCCACCCTCCTCTCCATAAATCAGCCAAGAGGGTTTCCACCTCTTCCTTGCTGCTTTCTCCGCTTCCCCAGGATTTTGCAAAACTCTGTGCCGAGTGACCCATTTGGAAGAAAACTGCCCTAAACAACTCGTGAACCGGGCAGTAGATAGAGGAATCGTTTACATTTCAAATAAATAAAGCATTTTTGGCTTTGGATCAAAACATAGTTGTGTTCAATGTTATCAGTTTCAGAGTGAGTAATTTTTTTTTTTTTATACCCAGGCAGTTTCTCATATAAAATGTGCATGAGGACTTGCTGTAAGCAGGGCGGGAAGCAGACTCTGGTTTGCTTTTTTACTATTGCACAGAGTTATCCCCACGACAGAGCCGCCAAAGCTTTTCTCTTGCCCTAAAGCCAGTGCTTGTTTACATGTATTTACAATCAAACTACATCAAAGACCCAGAGTGATGCAGCAGATCGCGCTCTTGCACGTTGCCACCATATTTCCAGCTGGATGTTGCAAATAACTCTACATCTACTACAAATGGAAAAGCTTTATAAACTTGGATTGGAGCTTCTGATCGTGGAGCCGAGGAGCCTTATTCCAGGTGGGCTAAAAATACAGAGATTTGCCCCTATAACTGCAAAGAAAAGGGCTGGACGTGAGCACAGAAGGTAACAAAATTAACCCTGTCCACTTATTGCCACAAAGAGCTTGTGGTGATAACCAGGAGCAGCATAACATGTTAATACCCCAAACAAATCAATATCCACCGCAGCTGGAGACTCTTGGCATGGCAGAAGTCCTCAACCATGAGCCTTGGCTCTCATTCCAGGTGCTGTGCTTAACACCCAAGTGATCGGGGTGTCACAGCCTTTGTGGTGAGGTGATGGAGCTTCTGGTAGATGCTACTGCCCACCTCCTCACTGGGAGCTTTCTAGCACCCAGGTGAAATGGATGTGATGTTTCTGCCTGAGCTTCATCAATGGGAAGAGCTGGGAATATGTGTTTAATTCCTTCTGGATGGCAGAAATCGGGTAAGGGCATCTTCACAGAGGAATGTGATGTAGTAAAGTGAATTCTCAGAGCACCGTTTGATCTTGCAGAGTTTTCAGCCAGGGCAGTAGCAACTGCATCCCTTTAAGAAGACAGGTCTGGTTAAGATCATCTACTGCTTCCTCTGAAACAAGATTTAAAATAGGAGACCTCCCCTTCAAAGAGGCGGCTGTGTTTAGCAGTAAAATTGATTAATTACTGGAAGGGATAAAGAAAACAAAGTCTTCTCTTGTTCCCGTGGGGTAAGACCTGCTATGGCAGAGATACTCTGCAAATAACGGATGGTTTTACCTTCTGTTACCCTCTTCAAACTCTTCTGCTTTCAGGCAGAAGCCAAACAGCTTTGGACCGTGAGGGACCATCGTGTGTTGCTCTTGCCTGGTGTCAAGGGAGGTGATGCCAGGATGATGCCGGTAGCTACAACACGGAGCATCAACTGCTCGGCTCAAGGGCAAGAGCTCCGGTCAAAAGTATGATTCATTTCAGCTGGCATCAGCTGCACATCTTGTCTGAGGTATCTCAGCTTCTTGGTCAAGGGAAAAAAAAACCAGCATCTGTGGAAATGAATCAGTCCCCCTTCCCTTACACAGTTGCTCTGGGATCAGATGTGTGGAGACGCTGACTTTCCCCCTTAACTCTTGGGAGAGCCCAGAGGACGGCTGATTTTCAGATGGCTGAGGTCAGACGTGGTGAATCCCTGCAGGCGAGATGTATGGGATGCTTTCAGTAGTATTTATCCCATGTGTTATTATAATAACACGGCAGGATTTTTCTCCTCTCTCCTCTTTCCTTATGCCTGCCTGCACAGGCTCTGAGTGTGATTAACCTAGAAAAGCTCCTTGCAGTGTTCAGCAAGTGCTGGTTAACTTTTGGGAGCCATTGGCCAGGAAATACCAGCAGCTGGAGGGGTTGGTAATGCGGGCGCGTGGCTCCGGCGGTCCCGGGGGCGAGGTGCGTTGAGCTCTTTCCTCGCCGGGCAGGAGGGTCAGCTAATCCGCTGCTGCTCCGGCAGCTCAGCATAAAGTCCTGGATGGAAAGATTCAATACTTGCACGTGAGATCGTGAAATAGTCCCAAAAGAATGAAAAAAAAAAAAAAACCCTGATACTGCTATGGGAGCTGGGCTTCAGCAGGACTCATAAATTCACCACTTGAGCCCTTGGCAGAGTGTTAATTATTTCCTGCCTATTAGAGCCACATGTGTAATTGCTCCAGTGCCTGTTAGCAGGGTTAGCAAATTACTCTTCCAAATGACTGCTTTTTTTTTTTTTCCTGGTTTTCATCTAGACACAGTCGCTTGGAGACCAGATCCAAGTCTTCTACGTAACGTGGTGTCAAAAATCCTTGCTCCTCAGATGATCCCTTTGCCCTGGATCACTGAGAGGGAACCCATTTTGCAGCACCGAGACACCAAGGAGCTTGCACTGTTGCCTTGGGAGAACTCCAGGGTTTGTGAGCCTATTTGTTTACTGCTTCTCCAGAAAATCACCCCAAATTTCATATCATTTCTCGGAAGATTGAGTGGCACATAGAGGAACGCAGCACTCTGACAGCTGGGCTTCCCTCTAGGTTCAGGATCATTTCTTCCCAGGAATTGCTTCTCTTTGGGCAAGAGCCGAGGTCAGGCTGTTCTCCAGTTGCTGTTTAATTAGTTCCTAAGTTCTTCCAGTGCAAGTGTGGATCTACATAAATTAATGATAATAATCCCTGTAAGCACCTTTGTAAGGAACAGAGCTTTGTAAGGTCCCTGCCTCATGGCTCGGATTCCCCACCTTCCCTGTGGACCCGCACATCTCCTCTCCTCCCTGTTTCTTGCCTTTTTTTTTACTTGTTTTTAGCTCCTAGTCCTTCCTTCTTGCCATCCATGTCTGGGTCGGGCTCTCCAGCCAAATACCCCATGGCAAGAGGGATGGGAATAAATGGCTCGTGGGTGGCTCGGAGCCCTCGTGGGTGGCTCTGCCACCACCCAGCTCCGCTGAGCCTCCAACAGGTGCCCCCGTGAACAGGAAAGATGCTGCTTTTGTTTTTCAACTGCGGCCCCCAGAGAGCCCCTCTAACAACTGAGCTTGACTCCTTGACAGGTTTCAGCTAATAATCACACCCAACTGTGCCTGCAAGTATCATCAGCGGTAAATGCGCAGATGTAATCCTGCCGGGGAAGGGAAGAGGTGCCATTTAGCAGCTCTAGAAAAGCCTGCAAAGCAGCAGCTTTCTACAGACTATTGGTCCTTGGGGAACGACAGCACATGCAATATTCAATGGGACATGGAAAGCAACACAGAAAAAGCCATAAATATCTCCAGGAAAAAAAAAAAAACCACCAATGGAGATGATGAAGCTGAAGAGGATCAGAGGTCTGGAGAGCCTCCTCTGCGAGCCACCGCGCCCCGAGACCTTCATCGACTCCCCTCCAGCCCATGCTTACAGTGGGAGAAACCCCACGGTGTTTACCCACAACGTGATGGTGTTTTGGGCACCAGGAAGGTTTCTGAGCCCCGGAATCTTCACGGGGAACAGGAGCGGCCGGCGGGGAGCGGGTGCATGGGGCAGCCTGTGCACGATGC
This sequence comes from Nipponia nippon, assembly GCF_047370975.1. Taxonomy (NCBI): domain Eukaryota; kingdom Metazoa; phylum Chordata; class Aves; order Pelecaniformes; family Threskiornithidae; genus Nipponia; species Nipponia nippon. Next base: position 3,246,802 of record NW_028262340.1, read on the forward strand.
CCCGCTGCTCACTGGAGGAGCCCAGCGCAGACCTCATCTCATTACGATATTTTCCATAACATTACAATACTGACGTAACTATTACAGGATTTTCTGTTAGCCAGGCTGTAGTTGAAAACTTGCTGGGGGAAACAGTGTCAGGTTCCCTAAATTAAAGTTATCCCTTTTGCTCCCAGAAAACAACCTGGTTTCTGGTTGTTCCTGCTCAGGCCATGCCAGGTCCCTTTGCTGGTGTCTCCTCCCTTGCTCAATCCTCAGGTGGCCATAAACCATCTTGATTTTTGAAATCAGCATGGCTTAATCCTCTCCAGGGGGATTATAGCCAGCGTTTTTCATGGTTGTCATTGCCTTTGCGCTGATGGCCGATCGGCTGTGACCATCTCGGCGCTCGCACCGGGGTGCCAACCTGCAGCGACCCGCCAGGGTTACAGAGACATATATATATACATATATATATATATATACTGGCACGTATGGGCTGGGCTGGGCTGTACAAAGCTTGGTGTTTTCTAGGTAAAACTTCTCAGCAAAACACGGTAACTGGTGTTATTTCACCTCCTGAATTTCTGTCCATGCATCCAGCCTCCTCACCTCTGCTCCGTGCCGTCACCCCAAGCAGCTGAGTCCTTTCCAGCGAGGCTCTTGGAGAGGAGGGGGGAAACTCGCCCGGTGCCAGGGAACTCCAGCCAAGGGCTTTGAAGCTTGCTGAGGTCCAGGGGCAAGAAGCAAGGCCTTGCAATGGAAAGGGCTGTGTTGTTTTAATTGCAAACAGCGTTACTGGCTTTGCTTGTAAAATGACCGTACGCGCTGCCTGGCTGCACCGCCGCTGCGTCCAAGCCTGTCCCAGGCAAGCAGGAGCTCACAGCGGCTGCTCCCTGGGTCTGGGGGAGCAGCTTTTGGATGTTTCTCCCCAAGAACCAAAGCACACGACGGAGCAGGGAAAGGCTGAGCCGTCCTTTTGCCGGGAGGGCTCACGCCAGGCTCCTTTCGGCAAGGCGAGTTGTGCGGCAAACCCTGCCCCGGCAAACGCTCTCTGCGGGGGGAGCAGGTTGGCTTTGCACGCCTTCTCGTTAGCATGTGGGCTTGATTATGCACGGGGAAGGGCAGGAGGCTGGCAGGGGAGAGAGCGTGTGTGCGTGTGTGTGCACGGTGCAAACCATTCCGGTTGCCGCAAGCGTTAATGGTTGCCATATGGAGCGACGCGCTGAGGATGCTTGGCTGGCTGGGAGCGGGCAGAGCCTAATTCTCACGATGGGTTTAAGCTGCAAAATGTTATTTGTGAGCATCTTCTCCCTGGAGCACGCCAGCCTGGGATGCTGGCAGAGCAGCCGTAGCAGGGATGTTCAAGCGATGTGTGTGTAGTCGATGTGACGTGAAACCGTCCCGACCCCTCTTTTTCTTGCCCCGTCGCCCAGTGCACAGCATGGGGCAGGGGACCGCGGGATGTCTTCTTGTGCTGTGTTTAGGTTGCACGTTTGCACCCAGCCCTTGGCCTTGCAGGAGGCTGGGGGTCCTCCTGAATTCTGGATTTCCACTGTTTCTCCAGATATGAGAGTGTGAGATAAATGGACGTCTGCTGGCATATCTCGGCTGCCTCTTCTAGCTTCCCCTTGCAAACCCTCACCTGCGCCACAGCAGGGAACGCGCTCGATGCTGACCTTGCATCCCAGTGGGATTTCAGCCATCTCCCCGCTGGGGCCTGGGGGAGCCTGGCGAATGGGACGGGAGTTTTGTCCAGCTGAGGATGGCAGGCACACCCGAGAGGGTCACCCATCTCTGCTGTTAACCAGGACGAGGTTCGGCTGAGGCTGGAGAGGACGACGCTATGGCCCCACGACACATGGGGTTTTATTTAACCCCCAGCCAGACGCTGCTGTTCTGTTCGGTTTTTGAGTGATCTGTGTCAGGGCTGAGCCTTCGGGTGCAAATTTATAAACTGCCCAGCAAGAGGTGTCTGGAGAGGCACCAGCTCCTGATGTACAGGGACATCGAGGAGGCTGAGGCTGGCACTGGAGGAGAGGCAGAGCGGAGAGAGCTCGCTGTAAAGAAGATGAAAGAGAGCAGGGTTCATCTATCACATTCTTTTTTTTTTTTTCTTCTTTCTTATTCTTAAGGTGAAAATGCATTTGCTGCAAAAATTCTGACTTTAATCTTAATTGCAGTCTTTAGCAAGGAAATAGTCTGGTGTAGTGGGCTCGCTGCTGGAGTGTGATTTGCTGCTTCGGTGGCCTAAAACTGTGCATTTCTGGGTTATTTATCACCTGTGTCTCACTGGCAGTGCCCTGCTGAACGAAGAGGGCTTGGGCAGCGAGGACGCGCCGGTACAGCCTGGTCCCGCGGGTGCAATCGGCTCGTGGGTGCTGCAGAGCATCAGCGCAATGAGAGAGGTCCCACCTCCCCATCCCGCCCTGGTTCCGAAGCCGTACTGACCTCTGCGCACCCGCACGGGGCCAGACCTCGCGGTATCGGCTCCAAAAGTGTCCTACTTCGTCCCCAAGCTGACGCCTGTCCCCAGAGCCCTCTTGCTTCGGCAGTTTTACCTGGGTAAGCTCCAGCTGTCGGTTCATTTGTCTGGGCTGTGGTATGTGGCTGGCAGGTTGCGTTATTCTTTAAGTGCGTGTGGTTCCTCCAAAATTCATCCTCTTCCTAGCGAGGCGCAGCGGTTCCCACAGGCTGGCAGCAGTGACATTTTGCAGCATCCCAGACAGTGGTTCCCAGTGCCCTTCCCCAGCAGCCGGTGGTCACTGCTGCGGGATGCTGAAACCCTCACGTCATGCTTTTTCCCAGTAAATCTGGAAAAGCAGGATTACAGCTTCACCATTTGGGCTTTTTCTTATATCCCATCAGCTGTGAATCTCCTTATTTTTATCTAGCAAATAGCATACTGAAGGTATATACCTGTCGCTAACAGATATTTCAACTGAGGTCAACGTACTGTCCCTCGTTACATCGGGGGGGATGCAATTAAAAGCTCTCCACTCTGCTAATAATAATGAAACAAGTGCATTTATTGGCCAGGGCAGCTCCGTTTCTGACTAGCATGGGTAGGATCCGGGGGTGACTAGCGAGATGGCATTAATGGCGAAGTATCCTGCATTGGGACTTCTTTTCTGGAGTAAAACATGAGATGTCCAGAGGATGCGTAGCAGGCTGGGGGCAGGGAATGGAAACTGGGATTTTTATATCCCAGGACTTGTAGGGCATCAGCAAAGCAGAGCTGGGACCGGTGCCGGGTACCGCCCGGGAGCCGCAGCCAAAACTGCACCGCTGCTGGCTCCCAGCGCTCGGAAATGGGGATCCCCGGCCCCAGCTCATGGCTCCAGATCCCCTCTGGCTCTGTCCCCAGTTCATCCCACTGCCACTTCCAGCGCTCGGCATCTGTCCCCGCTCGCAGCCCCACCAGGACCCTCCCCAGCGCCAGCCCAGGGCGGGGGGAGATGCCTCCAGCTTTCCTGCAAGGCAGGAGAAGACATCAAAGGCACCAAACCCCTGCCTCGTCCGTGTCCCGCGTCCTCCCCTCTCCCCCCTCCGCAGTTTGCATCATGGAAAATAATGTCCGCGGGCCTCCAGCCCAGGCCGCTGGCTCGGCTCCACGGAGCCGCTCGGCTCCCTCCCGCCCGGGGCCGGCTGAGACGTGAGCACAAGGTCCTCCTCTGTCCGGGGAGGGGGCATTTTTTCCCCTCCCTCCCCTGATGCTGCATCTCTTCCCCTCTCCCGGAATATTTATAGCTGCTCGGGGAACGCCAAGGAAAGCCAACAAAAGAAACCGCTGCCTTTTCCTCCTTCCTTCCTTCTTATCCACCAGCCAGAACCAATTAAACCCGCAGAAGCTCAGCTCTTCCCTGCTTCCCCTTTCAGACCTCCTGGTAAGAGGAGACATGATAAAATGCAAGATTAAATGCCTAATACCTAGGATTTGGGATTACTGAGGCCCGGCTGGACGGTTGCAGGATGTATCTGGTTAAAGGGAGGTTTGAACTGGCAATGCCTCCCCACGTCTTCTCTCCCGTCTGCGGCATGGAAAGGGCAGGGCAGGCGTGAAACCCCTGCACGGATCCAGGCCGGAGGCGTTCGGAAATGAAAGGCTTCGCTTGCCGGTGTTCAGGGGTGGCCTTGGGAGGGGGTTTGTGTGCAGGGCTGGGGGGTGAGGTCCGAAATCCCACCCATAGCAGCAGGGTGGGGGTCCCCAGGGCCAAGTCTTTTGGGTTTGTGGGTAACAGCATCGCATAGCCCCTACCATAAACCAAACATACGTCATCCTGACATCCCCGCCGCTTCTCGCTCCGTACTGGAAGGTTTCAGGCTTTGATGGCTGGAAAGATGCTGCTGATTTATTCATGGACACTTCCCACCCATTAACTTTAATAGCTCTCGTTGCTCTTGTCCATCTCGTCCGTCTACGGAGCCCACTCCTGTCCCTGCCCGTCCTTTGCTGGGAGGGTCAAGCACAGTGAGATGCTGGAGCCCAAAAATTTTCCTGGAAATTGCCTTTGTGCCAGGTTTCCATCCTCAGCATCTGATCTTTCCAACAGGGAAGGAGAAGGATGCCAGCAAATGTCCTCTCTCTGTTTCTTCTTCCTCTTGATCTTCTCACTCAAGAGAAGAAAATTGCAAAGACGAAATTGTGCAGAGCTGGTCTGCCTTCCTCCCAGCTGCTCGCCGACCACGCCATATGGCAAACGAGCTCTGCTCTGGCTTGTTTGGGGTGGAAATGTGCCCTTTGGGTGGAAACGTGCCCTCTGGGTGAATCCCAGCCCTATGTAAGCCCTGTGGCTGTTGATCTTCACAAGGCCACCCCATCTCATCTCGCTGAGCAGCCGGGGGGCCCCAGGACCTGCCCAGGGGAGGGAAAATCAAGCGTCTGAGATAAACCTCCACATCTGAGCTGGTCAGAGGGGAATGAGCTCCCCAAAAGACGCTGCTAAATGCCTGGGTGCTCCTGCCCTTCGGTTCCCTCTTAGCTTCAAACCCGTCACCCTGCTGTGGCCCCATGCCTCCCCCCCACCTCTGTTTAATTTTACCACCATCACCTTTAAATGCGACCAGGGCGCAGCTCCAGCCCCGCTGCCGGACTGGTGTCCCTGGGGACCGGGATAGGAAGGATTCGAGGGGGCCGTGCTGGGGTTCTGGTGCTGTAGGGCTGCAATCCCCTGCCGAGACCCTGGGGGCCTGCCCTGCCGGGAGCATCGCTGCGAGGCGCGTGGGAGCCTTTCGCATCCTCCCAAGCCCGAGAAAGTGAGAGATGCTCTTTGCGCACGGCGGCTCTGTGCCTGCGAAGCGATGTGGGTGGGGGGATCCGAATCTGTCGAGGAAAAGGACTGCAGAGGACGAGCATTAATCCAGGGATGAAGCTGAATATCCCAAATCAAGAAAGCTTTGTGTCTGAGCTTCAGCTGGGGCTCGTCTCCTTTGCCGAGGGATCTTGCCCAAGTCCTCCTCCCTCCCGAGGCCCCCGCTCCCTGCCTGCGCCCTGCGGCGTTATTTGAAGCAGCGACATGGATAAATGCAATAACGTTTGAGAGATGCTGAGATGCAGCTGATGGGTCGAGGAGCTGATAAATGTGTTACTGCTGAGACACTGCTCAGGCTCCTCCTGCTCCTACCTGAGCTGTGGTAACTAGCTTTAATGTACAAGAAAAGGCCGTGGCCATTGTATTGGGTGATTATTTTATTGGTTTTTTTTAAATTACTAGTCCTTTAGAGGCTGGATAGCAGAACCAGAGCCGCCTTTGGGGCTGTCTGGGGAGCTGGTGCTCAGACAAAGCAAGAGACCACTTAAGTGAGCGAATATCGGTGAGGGTACATCTCTGCTTTGGGGATATTCACTGTATTTGGGAAATGCAGGGCTCAGTTATCTTAATGCCAATAAAGCCTATTTAATGTGCTGACCTAAGGTGGGTCCTCAGCTTGTGGACCGAGGGGACGTTTGCTGCCCAAGCGCCCGAGCCCTGCGGTTTTCCTCGTGTGACGGACTGGAGATGCTCGGCTTCTGTGTCGGCAAAACAAATATTGAAGCGTTTTGGGAAGAGGGCGTTTGGCAGAGGACAGGTCCATGCCCCGCCGGGGCGAACAAGGAGCAGGGACATTGCCAGACCCCACTGGTGTCACCTCTGCCGAGAGGGTCCCTCCGCCGGGCTGCAGGCGGGGAGCAGCCCTCTCCCCCTGCCACGCCGGCACAGCAAGCTGCTAGCGAAGGCCTGGTACTAACGAGGGTGTGATTTAATAAGGAGGGGACAAGCGAGGGACGGGAGGCACGGAGGGGTTGGGGACACAGACCCCGGCCTGGGTCAGCGCCGCGGCAGGGCAGGTTTCCCATCAGGGACCGGGGCGAGAGCTGGGCGTGCAGGGGGTGATGCTTTCCCGGTGTGCTCCATCCCCTCGGAGTGCCGATGCCGCAAGGGCTTCTGCAGTGGCAGGCGTCATCCCATCGATCGGGTTTGTTAGCTGCCGATGAAGCCCTTCATCAATTTGAGTTCTCCCCTTCTGAGCTTGTTTGTGAGCTCCTACAGCGACGAGTTCAGCAATTCAATTAAACAGGGTCTGAAAACACATTTCCCTCTGCGTGCGTTAAAATTTGGCCCTGATGGTTTCATCGGATTCCCCCGGGATTTCTCCTGTCGGATGAGACCTCACGAAGATCCCTCGCCTCTCCCCCGAGCCCCCGGGGTTTTGCCGAGCTGCCGAACCTGCCTGCCGTCGGCGAGAGCCCAGCCTGCCCCGAGTCCTGCCCTGCCCCTGCCCGCCCCGGCAAGGCAAGAGAGGGTTGAAAATACAAATTACCTTCCCCCAAGAGCCATGTGGAGCTGGAAATGTTATGGCTCATTTTGAAATGAAAAGGCAATCTCAGAATATTGCATTTCTGTGAAATATCCCATCCCAGCTTTAGCTGAAGCACTTCACTCCAGCTTTTATTTTTGTTACTTCAACATTAGCAAGCACTAATGCTTAGTAATTTAGAGTATAACCGAAATGACAAACCAAAACATGATGCGGAAAGCTCTCCGAAATCTGGAAAAGAGCTAGAAGGACAAGGCTTTTGGTGCATTTTGGGATAATCCTTCCTAGACGGTCCCCTCCTCCCATCAGGAGTCAGATCTTGAGCCCTTGCATGACCAAGCTTGCGAAGCGATGGCCAGATGCAGCTACTCCAGAGCAAAAAAAAAAAACCCTGCTCCTGAACACTTCTGGCTGCTTAAAATTAGGGCACGGACCCCCAGCCCAAGCCATCCGCCGAGGTGGTGGGTACGTACGTGGTGGGAACAGCCACCTCCCCTCTAGCTTTCAGTTCAGCTCCTAACGTACAGCGCGTATTCTGCTTTAGAGACGCTGGGTGAAATTAAAACCAGCTTCAATGCAGATTTCCTCCCCCAGCTCGTGCTGACGCTGCGGCATCGGAGCTGGAAATGCCATGGCCAAGTGGCTTCTGGCTAGTGCTGGCCCTGGGTCCGCAGCATCTCGCTCCCCGCTCCTCCTCCTCCTCCCCCCGAGCGGCTGCTGGAGCACCAGGAATGTAAATGCAGCAGGCAATGTTATCTACCCAACTATTTTCTGTCGAGCGTGGATATGTTTCTGTGGACTTTCAGTTGCATAAAACTTCACAGAGCTGCGTTTTGGCCTGAAGTCATCAGCTTCGTGCTCCCTTCAACTGGAAGATGTTTCTTTTTTGGTTGTTTGTACGGAAGAAATAATTCTTTACGCGGAGCTCTGCGACCCGTGGGCCCGGTCAGGCGAGGAGGAATTGCTTTACATGGCAGTGGAGGAGAGATCCCGTAAATCAGATCCCACCTTGTCTCCTGTACGACTGGGTAGAGAATAAAATGCAGCATCGTACAGTACGGTACGATATGTGCAATACAAGAAAAGTTTGCAAAACAGGATTATAAATCACGGGAAAGAGAAGAGACATTTAACTTAAAGCTTTGGAATTATATTAAAACTCGCTCATTTTGTAAATTTGGTTAACTTGTATTAATTGGTGAAAATATGCAGGTTTTATTCTATGTGGAGACAGATGACATTTCCAGAACTCAAGTCTTTTCCAAGTTCTTACTGAAAAGCCAGAGATAATTACTTTTCCAGGGACATAAAGGTAATGACTCCACATTTACAGAACATGATTAATAACAAGTCTGTTTGTATTTACAGTCGCTTCACTTACCACTGAAACGGGGCCACCTCCGAAGCAGCCTATGGAGCTTTTTATCCCACGGCGCTGGGAATCTGGCGCTGTGGTTACTTCCAGGCATGGTACCAAAAAATCTCTCTGAAAGGGACTTTGGGAAGATGCTGGCTCATCCCCCTGCTCCCAATGCCTTGCCCAAATCTGCCCTGGCTTCGGTGGATGGGGAGAATGTTTTTTTCCCCCTCCTCTCTGCAGCAACCCTGTGAATATTGGGGAAGCTGCTACAGCATCTCCCGCCGGATGGAAGCTGGGTGAAAGCTGGGTGAAGGCTGGGTGCCCTACGAGCGTCGGCTGCCAGCAGCCCGGGAGGGGACGGTGGTCCGACTCCTCAGCCAGAGACCGCTTCCAGCCACAAAATGTTCTGCCTCTTCCCAGCGTGAGGAGCGCGGACCACGGACCAAGGATGCTGCAGTGAGCAACAGCCATCGCGGGGATTTTTTTAACCTTGGCAGCTGACTCGGTGGTGGGAATACATCACCTCCCTGCTCTGTGCCTCAGTTTCCCCATTACTAGGGAAGGGAGAGGGATGTCTGCTTCGTACCTTGTACTTCTTCACTTCTGACCCATCCAGCCCCATCCCCACTGCTCCAACTCCCCCCTTCCCCAGGGCAGCGTCACCGACCCCGGCCGAAAGCAGACAAGGCCCTGCGCTACGGCTGCACATCCCTCAGCCAGAAGGGACCCTGCGAGCAAGAAACCTCACCGCTGAGCCCTGCCTGCTGCCCAAAACCCCCTCCGGGTGGTGACCCGGCTTTGGCAGGCAGCGGTCCCCACCCCATCACCTCCAGCACAGGTTGGCAGCTGCCTCTGCCAGATGGGAGCCATCGCGGAGGCTCCTCTCTCCTCTCTCCCCTCTCTGCTAACGGGGAAGGCTCCGCAGCCTTGGTGAGCCGGTGCCAAATCCCGCTCCAACAGCTGTATGTTCTCCAGCATGAGTCATCCCCACCCCGAGCTTTCAGCCTCTCCATAACAACATTCCTTCTCTCTGATCTCAGATCCTGGCTGTGATCACTCGCTGTCTAGTTCTCCTTCCTCCGTCCACATGGTTCCTCCTGCCCAGGCTCAGTCCCCAGCCCAGGCGGCAGAGAGCAGAGGCTTTGCCAGGATCGCCGCAGCTTGAAACACGGCGGATTCGGATCCCCTCCCTCCCCAAAATCAAGAGGAGGTGCCCAATTGCCATGAGACTCGTTTTTGCTCTCTCTGAAGAGACAGTGACGTCGATTCTTTTTCGTATTGCTTTTTTGTTGTTGCTCCCCATCCAAGACCTGTCTGTAAGAGCGACCGCTGCCCACCCTCTCCCAGAGCATCCGGAAAAGTGCTCTGAGCCTTTGGCCCTGCGCATCTCCTGCCCTGCCACGAGCTCCGCTCCGGAGCCTCCTCCCCGGGCCCGTTCCTCTCTCCCTGCCGTCACTTTTGTCCCCTGTGGGTTTTCTCCTCTTCGCCTCTCTGCTCCTCCGGAGGTGATCCCGCTGCCTGCAAGGACGCAGGCAACAGCCACATCCACCTCGCCCTCCGTGAGGTGGGTACCGCAGGACAAGGAGCTTGTCCCCTGCACAGCCCAGCTTTAACCCCTGGAGAGCTGCAGGCAGCTGCCCTCTTCCCTACGCCTGCCTCCAACATCTTTTATCCCATTAGTGGTAGACCCACGGGAGAGCAACCCACTCAGGGCATCACCAGGCGACCTGCAATTGGAAAAGTGCTTTTGAGCAGGCTCCTGCGCAGGGATGGGCAGCGCCTGAGCGCGACGGCCCTCTGCCAGCTCCGTGCTGCCAGATCCCTTCCCTGCCCGCGCTGCCGAAAGCGCTGACCCTCGCTCCTAAAGCTGCCGGCGCTGAGCTCTCACCGCTTCCCCCTCCGGCTCTTTGGCCGGCTCCGCCTGGCACAGGTACAGGCTCTGAATAGAAATCAGATTTTGCTCAAAAGCATTAATTTCTTCTGGACTGTGGAGTGCCCAGATGGTCTCCAGTGGTAACGAAGGGAGACCTTGAACGTGTCGCTTGAACAGCGTGAGAAGCCAAAGTCAAATACGATTCCTCCCTGGGCAGTTGTGTGCGTTAGCTTGCCCGGACAGGCAGGCTGAGCGAGGCGTCGCGCCGGCCCGGCGGTGCAGCTGGCCGCCCGAACCCGCAGCTGTGACCCCTCGCCCTTCCCCAGCGCTCGTCGCTCAAGAAGCTCCAAAGTTCCCCAAGCGTTGCTTTAACTGAGCCTGAAAGGTGGCCCCATGCAGCATCTCCGCAGCACGACCCAGGAGCGGGGATTTTCTTTCATCACCCACTCGCTGGATGATGCTCCCCTGCCAGAGACAGGTGAGGAACCCGGCATCCCGCACCCCATTTCTGAGCTTTGCCCCTACAATCCTTCCCTGGGCAATGGTCCCTGCCACAGAGCCGGCCGGCGGGATTCTGCATTTGCTTACGGACCATGGGGTGCCGGCGGCAAAGTCGCACGGGGAGCTGCGGGGCGGTGTTTTGCAGCTCCCTGGGGAGAGCAGGGGTCTGGTTTGATGCTCTTAGATTTACCACAACTATGGGGAAGGGGGGGCAACGCAAGCTCAGTGCATTTTTAATTAAAGGCTGATAAACAGCCTCTCTGCCTGCAAACCATCAGCGGCTCGGGGGGGTAACGAGGCTGAATCTCCTCAGCACTTACCGGCGCGTTGTGGCGTGGTGTTGGTGTGCGAGTATGTTGGTGCAAACTGGGATTGGTCGTTTCAGTGCATCGTGATGTGCCACGCAGCTTGCTGCCCTGCGGGGATGGGGATGTGGGGATGCGGGGTTGGGGATGCGGGGATGCGGGGATGGGGACGCGGGGATGGGGATGTGGGGATGGGGATGTGGGGATGGGGATGCGGGGATGTGGGGATGTGGGGATGGGGATGTGGGGATGGGGATGTGGGGATGGGGATGTGGGGATGGGGATGTGGGGATGTGGGGATGTGGGGATGGGGATGTGGGGATGTGGGGATGTGGGGATGGGGGGATGTGGGAATGGGGATGTGGGGATGGGGATGTGGGGATGGGGATGTGGGGATGGGGTTGGGGATGCGGGGATGGGGTTGTGGGGATGGGGATGTGGGGATGGGGATGGGGATGCGGGGATGCAGTGCCACAATCCTTGGGGCTGATGGAGGGGGCTGCGTGTGTCTCTTTGGCAAGTTCAGAGGCAGGAAAGCAAAGCGCTGCACTCAAAGCCGGCTCCTTGCAGAAGCTCTCCTCTTTGTGCCTGCCCGGAGGAGAAAGCACTTCTGGAACCTGCTTTAAACACCATCCGCGGGGACTGCATCGAACGCCTCGCCTGCTAAAGTTAACTTAGGGTCATGTTTTTCTCCCAAGCACCAAACTCTCCTGTGCTTTCGCAGCTGGAAGGGGGAAACTGCTGCAACCCCAGTGCCCGGCTGGGAGACGTGGGACCTGCTGGGGCGCGGTAGGCCGCGGGGCCGGGGTCCCTGAGCATCTTCTCGGCGGCGGGTCCGGCCCTGCGCAGGGGGATGCCGGGGCTGGGGTCCCTGCTGGGAAAGGCGGAGGGGGGACCCGAGAGCGAGGCATCCCTGCTCCCCGGGCCCCGGCCGGGCTCCGGCCCCGCTCGGAGGCAGGAAAAGCCCGCAAAAGCGATCGTAACTTTCCCACGGCGGGGAACCGGCTGCCGGCCGCGCCGGAGCCCGCACCCCCGGGGCGGGGGGACACGGGGGGGTCCCGTCCCGTAGCCCCCCCGTGTCCCCCCCGTGTCCCCCCGTCCCCTCCCCGCCATCCCCGCGCTCCGCCCTCCCGCGGGGCCGCGGCCGGGGCGGGGACCCGGGGCCGGGCGGAACCCGCCGCCCCCCCGCCCCTCGCCCAGACGTCCCGGCGGCGGCGAGGGCGAGCTGGCAGCCGGCAACCGGGAGCCGTGAGCCGGCCGCCCCGCCGCTCCATGGCCCCGGCCGCGGCGGCGGAGCCCAGCGCCCGCCGCCCCCGGGGGACCGGCCCCGGCCCCGGCCCCGGGAGGCGAACGGCTCGGCGGCCGCCGGTGAGTGCGGGGCGGCGGGGAGCGGGGGCACGGGTGGGTATCCAGACGGACACACGGACACACGGACACGGCACACTCACCGGGCACGCCGACCCCGCAGCGGGATGCACAGCGGGCTCCCACGGGCACGGGGCACTCACGGGCACGGAGCACCCACGGGCACGGGGTTACCCACGGGCACGGAGCACCCAGGGGCACAAACGCGCTCCCGCAGACACCAGGGACGCGCACAGACACGGGCACACGGGCACACGGACGCGTGCAGCCCGCACCCCGGCGCGCACAGCTGTGCAGGCACACTCGTGTGCAAGCCCACGCACGGCCCGCGCACCCTTGCACGGCCCCGCGCGGCCCCGAGAAGCTCCCCGAACCCCAGCACTTTTTGCAGTTCCCCGTCTCCTCGCCGAGGGTTGAGGCGCGGAGCGGTCGCGCAGCAAATCCCCACGCAGGATTTGATGTAGACACTCGAGAGAGGAGAACTGGGGGGGAATTATCCCGGTAACTCCCGGACTTTGGGATCGGGAGGGCCTTTCGGGACTCGGCTTTGCGGCTTGGAGCAGGGGGAGCAACCGCAGCCAGACCCACGGCCCCCGTCGCGCCTCCAGGTGGGTTTTGATTCCTGTTCACAAAATCGGGGAGAGGGGGCTTTTGCAGGGTAAAGAGGAGGGAGATGGGAGGTTTCAAATGCTGGAAGCACGAGGAATCCCAGCTGGGAATACGGCTGGGAACTTCGCTGCTTGCGGGCAAAGTGGGAGGGGGGTCCCTGGGGTGGGAGGAGATGGGTTGTAGGTGCCTGGACCCGCTGGATAACTTGGGCCATGCCTGGGAGCGGGGAGGACTTGGCAGCCCCCCGCATCCCCTCCCTCCCTCCCTCCCTCCCTCCACGCTGGCAGGGATTTTTCAAAGGAGCAGCAGGGAAGGTGCCAAATTCAGAAAGAGTTTGGTCCTAATTCCCTGGAAATCCCAGCCTACGGATTTTTTCCTCCTTCCTTTTCTCTTGGCCGTGAGGATTTGCAAGGTGCTTGGCTGCAGCCTGCAGCCCTGGGTGCCCGGCCACCCTGCACCGCTTCCAAGAGGCAGGAATTCTCCCGGGAAATCCCCCTGAGCTCCCCACTCCTCCTCCAAGCAAGCAAAAAGCTGCCATTAGAAATCTGCTCTCTGTTTAAATTTAGATGCCTGCATTATCTTGAATTTGGATTTATTAATTATTTGCATCTGGTTCATATCAAAAGAAGTTGAGCAATGCAGATGTCCTGATTTCGGCATCAGCTTGGAGGAGAAACACAAAATTCGCCGGCATTTCTATTGTCTCCTTAAACAATGGCCCGTCAGAAGCGGCCGGGAATTGCGATCCCCTTCGCAGGGGTCTGACACGAGTTAAGCAGCCGTCCAACTCGCGTGATCTCCTCGCTAGGGGTGACTGCGGCTCATTTCCCAGCCGTAGAGATTAGTCTAATTAGCAGAGCAAATCTGGGTAAGGCAAGCTCGTGTAATTAGTAATCAGTTGGATGTTTCCACGCACTTTCTTTGCCTGAGGGGTAGAGAGGAGTTTAGCGGATGGCCCCGTTTTGGGAGCAGGGAGGACTTTGGAGCAGTCAAGGTGAATGGGGCTGGTGGCACTGGTGGCTCTCCCCACTCCCGGGCGTTGCTGCATCCCATTTGCCCATCAGGACCTTCCACCATCAAGCACGGGGTGGAAAGCAAAGGGCCAGACCCGTCCGTGTCCCCAAACCACCCCAGCAGCACCTTTCCCCGTAGCCTGCTGTCCTGGATCGTGTTCCAAGTGACAGCGGTGGCCCCGGTGCCTCCTGGCTGCTGTCCGGGACGTGTGACCTGAAGATGGGAAGCTGGCAAGATGCTTCTCCGCAGCTTGGCCAGGCGTGGAGGTGATGTCTCCATCAGCGAGTGCTCAGTGGAGGCGGTTGTGTGTTACCGTCTCATCCATCCCGGCCTTTGCTCGGGGAAGCCGACGTCTCCGCTTCTGCAGAGAGAGAAACGAGGGATGTCGCAGACTGATGAGCCGGCACCTTTGGGTGACGGGCAGAGGGTAAATAGTGACAGCCGGCATCTCCTGTGCTGCAGCAAAGGTGAAAATATATCACAAGCCCCGTTAAAAGCAGGCGTGAGACCCCCAGCCCAGGAGCAGAAGGGGGTTCCCACTGGGGAGGGGGATAATCCTGCCCGCACCGTGATCATTAGCGTTACTGGGTTTATGTGAATGCTTCTATGAGGGAACTTAATTAATTATGATTGATTAACGGGTGTCCCCAGCCAAAGCTGAAGCTGCAGAGACAGATTTTGTCACCACGTTGGGAACACACTTGTGCTGGGGTCATGGCAGGGAGATTTACCCCTCGGGACTGAGCCTGGAGGAGGCCTCGCAGCTTCGGGCTGGGAGCTGCCGGTGGGCGCTGGGATGGTGACAGGGTTTTCTCCTGCTGGGAGAGTCCCAGAAAGATGCCTGGTGGCTTTTTATCTTGTTTCTTCTCTCTGGACACCTTCAATGCATAGCCAAGGGGGGAAATTTGAAGTGGACTGAGAAAAATAGGAAAGGAGGAGGCACCACGTGGGCAAGGATGTGGGGCCTCAAACCACCCCGAGCATCCAAGATGATGGTTGCACCACACGCCGGGACCGACGCTGCTCCTCCGCCGGCTTCGTCTCTCCTCCAGCTGGGATGGGAGGTGAGATGGGGAGAGGGGAGCTGGTGCCTGGGCGCTGCTCCGTGCGATCCCCTCCCTGCCCCGTGCCGGGGGCGGCGTTGGAGGTTAGGCTGAAAAAGGGAGTTATTTTTAAGTGTCGCATCTCGGCGCAGACTGTCATTACCGTTCTCCATACCTTCCCCGGTGGGTGGGGAAGCCAGGGAGGGCTCTCGCAGCACAGAGCATCCTTGTACCCACAAGGTCTCGGCTGCCTGGGACCCCCTTCCCTGCGGAGGAAGGATTTGCGGGAGCTCAGCCGCCACGGGCTGTGGCACCCTGGGCTCCCTTGGGGGCTTGGACAAGGCGGAGGGGGCTGCGCCGTGTCAGCACTTTGGGGGTCTCGCCCATCATCACGGCCTTTAAACACACTGCGGGCTTTGCTGGCTGATTTGGCAACGAATTTCAAACTCAGTTTATTCCCAAAGTCAGGAGAGTGGCTTTAAAGTCGCAATATTTTAGGAAACGAAACGGAAAAACGAGGGGCTTTCTGTTTGTCAGGCATTTCTTGAGCGCTCATTACAGCCTGGGCTGCTCCCTGTGCCAGCTCCCCGGGGTGATGCGCTGCAGACGTGACGTGCAGAAGACCCACAGGACGGGGTCCCGGGCACGGGACAGGGTCCTGGGCACAGGACAAGATCCTGGGCACGGGACAGGGTCCCGGGCACAGGACAAGATCCTGGGCACGGGACAGGGTCCCAGGCACGGGACAGGGTCCTGGGCACAGGATGGGACCGTGCCCTGAGGATGGGCACCGCAGCCTGGAGCGGGGCAGGACAGCCAGCAATGGAAATGCTCTCCCTGGGGAGATGCTGGGTTTTATATCGCTGCTGGTGCGGTGGAGGCCGTCCCTCACCACAGCCCTTTCTGGGTGTTATCCTGGAAAGGTAACTGGCAAGGGGGATAAACCTGCAAGGGGATGGCAGCTGCCCTCAGCGTTGCCTGCACTTGGCCCTTTCCACAGGGTGGTTTTGCAGCTCTCCAGCACATCACCGAGCTGGCCGGCCGCTGGCTGGCGTCTCTGGTGACAGGGCACCATAGTGGCACGGCCAGGCACCGGTGCAGCCCCGCAGCCCTCATCCGGACGGAGAATTTGAGGCCAAATCTGCTTTTTGATAGCCTGTGGCATGCTGCAGACTCAAGCTGACAGCACGGTCGTGGCAGGGGCAGAGCATCCCCGGGGCACCCAAGGAATGCGGGGACCCGCCTGCAAGAGGGACCCTTCCCAAATCCGGCGTCACCCCCAGCCCAGCTCCGCTGTTGTCGGATGCGTTGGGATTTAGTGTCAAATTTTAGGAGCGTCTGTCTGCGAAGGCGGCGGGAGAGGATTGGGATGGGAGGGTGGAGCCAGCAATATGCCTTCGTGATGGGGGGGATTAGAGAAATATTTGCATTTATTTTAATGCCAGGCTTATTGCAGGGATTGGAAGCTTAACTCCGAACCTGGCAGCAGAGCAGCCCTCATCTCGCTCTCTAACGCTAACGGCATTTACATTTCTATACTGTCATTCCTCCCCACCGGGAATCAAAACCTCAAAACTGGAGGCATCAGGTCCCAGTGAACCACGGCTGCCTCCGGGCTGGAGGGAGGTGGCCGGGAGCGAGGGGCAGCCCCGAGCCAGCGCCTGTCCCAGCCGAGGGACGGGGCTGTCCCCCTGCCCCGGCAGCACCCCGAGACCCCCGGCCGTGCCCTCCAGCCGAGCTGTGTCTTGCGCCGCTGCTCCAACGTTGAATTAATTCGCGTGAGTGTCGGCGTCTGTGAGTTGCAGAATTGGATGGCAACGCTGGGCTATATTTTTTTTTTTAATTTTTTTTTTTTTAAAGAGCTTATATAACCTTGGGGATTCTATTAATAAAAATAATGGTTTTGAACTCTGGGAACAACCAGCCCCGACGATGAGCAATTAAATGCTCCAACTTCGGAAAGCAGGCGGCTATCGGGCAGCGGGGAGATAAGGGGAGAGGCGCTGGGGCAGGGATGGTGGCAGGGGGCTGGGGAGGGGGTGAAGGGGATTCCCTGCCTGCAGGCAGATTGCCTGCGTCTGCCTGTCCCTCCTGCCCGGTATCTCCATCCCTGTGCCTGGGGAAAGGGAGATGGAAGGGGCGATGGGATCTGGGTCTGGACCAAGTGGATGCGGGCTGGATGGGCACCCTCTGGTCCTGCTGCACCCATTTTTAAGCACCCCCAGCTCCCCCAGTTTAACCCTGGGCTGTATCCAGTATAAAAGCGTGGGAACAGCAGCTGGGCACGGCGCGGGTGAGCATCGCCTGGACCCAACGCACGCCCTCGTGGGACCCGGGGTGCTCCCGGTCCCTGCGGGCGCTGGCTTTGGCTCCACGGGGCTCAGGGGGGTTAAAGGAGATAACGGGGGGTTAGAGGAGATAACGGTGGAACCGGGTTTAAAGAGGCTCGGGGGCAAAACCAGGAGGTGGCTGGGGGCTGTGTGTGCTCAGGGCGACCTGGGGGGCCGTCAGCCCCGGGGGGTTCACATGTCCCCCCGCCGGTGTCAAAGAGCCTTTGCTCCGCTCCCGTGGTTCAGGGGGTTTTACTCTTTTTCAATCCCTAAGTAGCCAGCAAGGCATTTAAAGGGTTTAATATAAATTTAAGAGAAGTCGAATCTAAGATGGTAATTAGAGAAAGCTGGAACATAACCTAAATCAGGGCATTTGGAGGCAAAGAACCCCACAGGCTTTGGGACATGTTCAAGTGCCCGCTTGTTTCTCTTTAATACCAAAATATTTTAAAACTCTTTTTTCCATTCAGGGTGACCATTGCGTTCGGTTTATTGTGTTTCCCCCTTTGCAATGCAGGATTATCGGCTTGTGTCACAGAAAGGTTTCTCACCCCACTCAGCAGTGGGCTGTGGGTTTGGGTTCTTTTGTTTGGGACTTTATTTTGGGTTTTTTTCCCCTTTAAATCTCCCTTATTCAAATTGTCACAGCTTGACAGCCTTGTGCCAGGAACACGCTGTCATCCTGAAACTCATATCTTTAATTCCTTCCCTCTGATGCTAATAACACCTTAAGATGATTAAGACTGGGAAAAAAAACTTAATATCTTATTTTTCTGCCGTCAGTGGTGCTGGTCGCTGGCTCTCGGCACTTCATTCATCTTGGGGAGTAAAATTAGAGCGGTCACCCTCCTCCCGCCAGCGTGTTTCTCCTTGGGTTTGGTTTCTGGCTTTTAATTGCTGAATATCGATGCCGCCAGGCTGCCCTGCTATCCCAACGCTTTTCTTTTGCAATTTAAGATGCAGCGGTGTGGCGAGCCCCTCCCGCAGCATCCCTTGGCTGGGGCCCCCCAGCGCTCCCCGCTCACGCCGGCGGCACGGCCCCGGCCCCCGTTTGGGAACAGCCCGGGCAGCGTTCCCGCACCGGCCCCCGGCAGCGCCGGCAGTGCCAGGAGACGCGGGCGAGGGCACGGACACGCCGTCCCGCCCGGGCTGCACAGCCACAGCCCGCATTACCAACCATTGCCGGGCACACAGCAGCGAGCAGCCGGGCTGCAAGGACACAGATTCCTGTCAACATGAGGTTATTATTTTTTTTTAAAGATATTTTCGGTCTGGGACGTGTTCAGAGCGTGTTTTAGCTTCCCCATATCACAGGGCACCGCTTACCCTGTGCGTGACGGTGCCAGTGCAGCTGATGCTTCCCTGCCGGGCTGGTCGCCGGCTGGTTTTGGCAGCAACTTTGACACCTTCTTGCTCATCTAGGAAACAAGGTACTGGATAAAATAAAATACTGCGTGCTCTGGAACGCCCCGTAAATCCCTGGATGCGGAGCTTTATCTCGGTGTGCACAAGGGCAGGACCCTGTGCATGCACTGAGTGGGTCGGCTTCTCCCTGAAGCAGAAGACAGCAGCAGATTGGGAAAAGAGCTGCTTTTGGCTAAAATCCTGCGCGGGCGCTGGGTTGGTGGGTCCCGTGGTCTGGTGAGCGGCTCGAGGCCGATGGGACGTTGATTCAGGTTTTTAGGTCCTGTTTGGATAGCGAGCAGCGCAAACTGGGGAGCTGCATCGTTCGCAGGGCCTCGCGCAGTGCGGCTTTGTCAGGCCTTTGGTTTGGGTTTTCACGTGCAGCTGTGCCTCAGTTTCCCCAGTGGGCAAGTAAATGGCCCCTTCCCTTGCTGCTGTCGAGCCAAGCTGGCTGGTGCCGCCCTTTTGCAGGCGTCGTAGGACTCGGTGGCCCAGGACGGGTCATTTTGGCCCCCTGATGCCAGCGATGTCTCTGTGCTGGTGCAGCGGGGTCCTGGCCATCCTCGCTGCCCTGGGCAGCCCAGGCAGTTTAGGGATACGAGTTTTGAGGCTTTGGTGGCGTGGTCGGGGGGAGCCCCTTAGCCCTTCCACTGCTCTCGAGTGGGGAGAGAGAAGTGACTCGAGGAGAGTAGGCAGGTGAAGGAGGAGAGCAAAGGTGCTGGTCCCTGATGTGGTGCAGCCTGCGGGCTCGGTGTCCCCCATGCTCCCGGCATCCCCGTGCTCCTGGTGTCCTCATGCTTCCCACGCTCCTCGTGTCCCCATGCTCCTCGTGCTCCCAGCATCCCTGTGCTCCCAGTGTCCCTGTGGTCCCCATGCTCCCCATGTCCCACTGGTCCCCATTCTCCCAGCATCCCCATGCTCCCAGCATCTCAGGCACGCAGACCTCCAGACCCGTCAAGTGATGCCTCTTCTCCCCCTTTTTCTCCTCCCCACCCTGCAGGAAGAGTGGCTGAGCCGGAGACGATGACTGCTGAGAGCGCCAAAACCAATGGACCCATGCGGGAGCCAGAGGCAGGGGGGACCAAGCTGCCGGTGCCCCCCGCCCCGTCGCGGCGCCGGGGACGCAGGCTACGGCGCAAGTCACCGCCAGAGGTCCCGGTGAAAGGGCAGCTCCGCATGCGCTCGCCGTCAGGAGCCTTCGTCATGGTGGGCATCTCGGTGGTCCTGGTGGGCATGACCATCGCCGTGGTGGGCTACTGGCCCCACCGGGGACCCGGGGGCACCGGGGCTGGCACGGGGAATGCCAGCACCGCAGGGGACATGAGGAGGGAGGTGGCCGCCGGGCGCCACGTGCCACACAGTGAGAAGCTCAAACTGATCGGCCCCGTCATCATGGGCATCGGGCTCTTCATCTTCATCTGTGCCAACACCATGCTGTACGAGAACAGGGACATGGAGACCCGCAGGCTGATGCAGAAGGGTCTCTACTCCATGGCGGCGGGTCTCCCCGAGGGGACCGGCCCCGAGGACGGGCACTGCCAGCACGGTGACGGCCAGCCCATCCCCAAGGCCAACTCCGAGTGCGTGGAGGGCTGCTACCAGGTGGATCTCTCCTGCCAGCCCTGCCCCGGCCCTGGCAGCAAGTGGTCCGACTGCTACGGCCCCAACCGGCTCCAGACCACAGCCGAGCTCCTCCAGCACCCAGCAGCATCCCCCGCCGCCTCCCTCCTCAGCCTCCGCTCCGGCGCCTCCGCCGAGGCCAACCTCAGCCTCTCCTGCCGCGCCGGAGCCGAGTCCCTCCTCTCCTCGGCCGTCGGTGCCTTGGCATTGCCTGTCATCAAGCTCAACAACCGCTTGCTGGATGCGGCGGCGCGGGGGGCTGGCGAGAGGGTGGAGGGGGGCCCCACCGAGCCCCCCACCGAAGCCCCGCGGCTCTCCCGGGCTCCGCTCTCCAGCGGCAGCAGCATCCCACCCCGTGGCCAGGACGATGGTGGTGGCCATGTCATCATCAACATGGATGGTGGCTGCCCCGGCACGGAGACAGCGGTGGCAGAGCTCAGCCTGGATGCGCAGCTCCACACCCCAGGACACTCCAAGTCCCTGGACCTCGGCCAGCCGGGGGTGCTGCTGGTGGCCCCCATCAAGGACCGTAAGAACCGGAGCTGGCCCCGGCTGGACCACGTCAGCCTGGTGGGTTACGCCAAACTGGAAAGCACCGGCGAGTCCTCGGACCGGCTGCTGGAGCCCGGCGAGCCCCGGCCCAGCTCCTGGGCGGTGGGGATGGAGCGAGGTGCGCGGGTCTGACGTCCCCACGGCCCTCAGGGCCCGTGACGCCGCGGTCCCTCATCCTGGCCCACAGCACCCACCAGCAACCCCAAAACCCCACGTCCAGAAGGGGCTCGGGGGCAGCGTTTTTAAGTGGATGCCAAGAGGGAGGTCCTGACCCGCTGCTCCTGGGGGAGGACTTGCCTGCGGTGAGATTGTCCTCTCCTGGCTGCCTCTCGATGGCCTTACAAGCCCTTCTCCTGGTGGCTTTTCCAGAGGAGCCCTCGCTTTCAGACCCAACACAAACTGCGGGATGGGGACGCAGGGCGGGCGAAGCCCCGCCAGCTCCCGCAGCACTTTATTTCAGCGGGCTTGGGGTGGGGGGATGTTCTGGGGGGTGGTGTCCCCTTGCCCAGCCTCAACCCACCGGAAAATTTGCTTGACCAGAGCACGTAAGCCCGATGGGGCTATTAAATATTATCTCAATGCCACGCGGTCCCGCCTCGCCTCATCGTCTCGCCTGCGGGATGCTCGGGGTGGGCAGCACGCCTGCGGCAGCCAGTCCCAGAGGGTCTCCGAGGCCGTGCTGCCCCCAGCCAGGCTCAGCTGCTGAGAACAAGGATACTCGATAACCAGCTGCTGAATATTTGCAGGATAAGGTGATAAGCTCAAGGTTTGTTTTGGTTTTTTTTCTATGGAGTAGGGATGTAAAGGTGCCTGCGGAGCTGCAGGCAGCAGGTGAGGGGCTGCTGCCCACCCTCCTGCTGTGCAGGCAGCTGCAAAATTAAGAGGGTCACCAGGGTGTGGTGGTGGCCAAAGCCCGTCTGCGGCTCAGGGTTTATTTGTGCTGTTTTCTGATGAGTGAGGGATGCAGGTAGTGGGAGGGATGCAATGGGGCACAGAGGTAGGGGTTAGTGTTGGTGCTGGTTTTGCTGGGCCCCGTTGGGTGCCGTCGCGTTATTTGGTGCCCTTTGGATGCAGAACAGGAGCTGGACGGGATGAGGCCGGAGAGCTGGGCTTGGCACTGGCGTGGTGCGATCCCTGGCGAGAGGGTAGCACAGAAACAAACCCCTCCAAAAACCCATCACAGCAGGAAAATGCAGTAGGAAAAAGTAGATAAAATAAGAAATGCAGTAAAAAAACAGGGTTCATGCTGTTGGGTGAGGCTGCGCTGCGGGATGCAGGTTGTATCCCATCTCGGGGGACGGCTCCGGGCTCAGCAGCCCGGGGAAGGGAAGCATCGGCTGCCCGTTTTCTTGCAAACGAGCCATTTTTGCTCTGGCATTTCTTTCCCAGGGCCTTTGCCACGTGTGCCGCCGGTGAAGGCGTGGGCTGGTCACTGCTTTGGTGCTCAGCCCTGATTCCTGTTGATTCCCCGGCCCGTGGTCGCGGTGTCCCTCCGATGTCCCCGTGGGTGATGCCCACCCAGGAGGGCTTGTGGGGACAGGGGGCGAGGAGCTGGCAGGTCCCACCGGCCATGGCACGGCCACGAGGCAGCAATGCTGCGGCATGGTTAAAATCAATAGGAACTGGAGGAATAGCCTTCACCTTTGTATTTTTAAGGCAGGGGCTGGAGGGTGCCAGCTGTGGCACCGGCTCGTGCGAACGCCGGGACAGACAGACCTCCACCAGGCTGTCCTCCCTCCGCCCAGGGAGGCACAACGCCAGGCTCTGAGCCGGTCCTTCTCCCCCGCAAAAAAAACTTTTTTTTAACACCAAGTCCATCTCTGGCTCTGGCAGAAACCCAGGAGCTGGGGGTGGCTGGGCACCCACCGCTGGCGGGCGCTGAGCCTCAGGTGGCTGCCAAGGCCACCAAGGTGGGAGCATCCCCACTGTCCCTCCATGGCAGGGTACCACCTGGGCTGATGGCTGCGTCTTTCCAAAGCATCTTCTTGCCCTTTGCCTGTTTCTTTTCCCCCATCTCTGGGGAGATGTCGCCTACCAAAAAGCAAAGAAGGATTTTTTTTTTGCAGCAGCAGCTTTGCCTTGTTGAAGCATCCGGCACCAGCATCTTGCCCGGCACCCAGGGACCACCCCGAGCCTGCCCTCCCCATCGATCCAGAAGTCAATGGTGCCCTTGTGCTCTGATCGCTGCCCTGATCCTGGTCTCCGGCCAGAAACACCCCGGCCATCCGCAGCGGCCGTGTCTGCCGGTGCTGGGGGCTCAGCCCATCCCACTCCCCCGGCTCTTCATCATCCTGGATGTCGAGGTGTCGAAGGATGGACCAGAGCGAAGGGACGAGGATGGCTCTGTGCTCCGTCAACTCGGGAGGCTTCAATATGTGGTGGTGTTGCTTAGATGGGGTCTCTGCCTTTTGCCTTCCCAAGAGCAGAGCCCGCCATGGTGCACATAAATGGCTGAAATATGTTTTCCCTGCATGAAATGTTTTTTTTTTTTTTTTGATTCCTGTCTCTGGTTCTCCCTCTCTCTGGTCTGAAGTGAGCACAGAGCCTCGGACCTTGCAAACCTCGGGGACAATATCCTTCTCCAGACCAAAACATCCCTGCAGAATGGCTTGGAAACTGCCTTTTCTGGCAAAAATACATTCCCAGCACAAGCTTTCCCAGCAGCTCAGAGGCCAGCATCCCCCTGGCCCGGGGCTGGGTGGAGGGGAACCGTCCCTGGCCAGGGCTCTTGTCACCCCTTTTTGTCACCCCACGGGGTTGGGGCCGGGGGCCAGGGCTGCGGGACTGGGGGGGTTGTGCTGGTGATGCTGTTGTCTCGCGCCCGGCTTTCATCGCCTTCCACACCACCCCACGTCACCGCCGGCGCTTGGCACCGGAGCTGGGGAACGGCAGATTAAAGCCTGCAAGAAACAAAACCGCTCTGTGCTCGTTTTAGAAAAGTCCGGGTTTTCCACAACTTTTGTATTTTTCCTCCCTTTGAAAACTCAGCATGTTTTGTTTTGATTGTTATTATTTTTTTTTTTTCATTTCAATTTCTACTTTGCCTTTCCAACAGGAGCGATATCTGCTTCGTGCCCTATTGCCCGGAGCAGAGCTGGCCCCATCTCCACCGACCCCGCTCCCAGCCGGCCCCATGTGAGACCGCCCCCGGCTGTGGGGTGCTGAACCCCCCCTTTTCCCAAAAAGCAACCCCTAAGCTTCCCACCATCCCCGCAGTGGGGTTTTTTCCTGCTTTCCAAGAAAAGGCTGTCTCTCTTTCCAATGCAAACTCTCCCAAAAAGTCTGGGTACCAGCATCCCCCTTTGCAGGGAGGCAGAGGTGGGGCTGAGGGCTGCGGTTTGGGGGTTGGTAGCATCTCTGAGGTTTCACTGGGAGCGATACCAGCGCACAGCTCAGCTATTTATTTGGCTGCTTAATCTCAAAATTATTTAGGCACTGGTTCAATGCAATAAACAGCAACAACAGAAAGTCACCGGCGGGGTCTGCCCCAAAGCAGCATCCCAGGGGACGTGCCAGGAGGCTGTTTTTATCTGAAAATAACTTTTCATTTGGGCTTAACCAGCTGCAGCCAGAGCTAACGCCAGGCCCTGGGCCACGCTTTGGAAAGGGGCAGCAAGGAATTCAAGCTGAAAACACTGCGAGGAGCCACGCTGGGAGCTGCTTCGGGGCTGGGGGCTTTTGTTTTCACTTTCCCCCTTCGTTTTCTGGCTGAGGCTCAGCCCGACATCGGGAAGCGGCTGCAACCCAACGTGGCAAATGATGGGGGACAAGAGGAGACCCTGCCTGCAATGTGTCCTGCCTGGACCGCGCACCCTCTCCGGCATCGTCCTGCCCCAGCAGCCTCCTGCCCAACTCAGCAGCATCCTCCGGGGAGGCTTTTCTGGGCCACATAGGGATCGTTTCAAAAAGTGCTTTATTAATTAATCCGGTGGGGTGAGAAGACCTGTGCTGTCTGGGGAGAGCATCGTCTGCGCATCCCTCACCTGCAGCTCTGCCTGCGGACACGGCTTCAAGAGCGTTTGTGGGATTTTAACAGCGCTGGCTTCAGCGGCTCGCCCTGCCATGGGTGCTCCCGCCCCCACGCTGTCCCCGCAGTGTGCTGGGAATAACACTGGGTGGGGATGGATCTGGGTTAAAACCAAAAATTTAAAAATAAAGCAAAAAATCCACCCTGGATCCCTCCCTTGACCCCGCTCGGCTGCCGAGCTGTGAAGTTAAACCATCCTGGAAGCGCTGGAGATCTCACGCTGTGCAGCTCGTGGAGGGTGATGCTGGACGGTATCGTCTCATCCTGCCCAGGAACCGGCTCTATAAACTACAGATTAGACATTTTTACCCGCTGCCATATCCCCACCGCAGGAGGAGATTCCTATCAAGAAAAGGGGGATTTCACCAAAAACACCAGCAAAAGAAAATCGTGGCCTTGTCCCCAAGGCTGACCGGGAGCCCTTGGGCCACCGCAGCAGAGGACGGAAACAGGAGAAGCAAGGGGCCCCGCTAATTGCAATTACCTCCGCACCACCAAGGCACCTCTAGGCTGGTGCACGGTTGTGGGACAGCCGGAGTTTGGGCCAAAAATGGACAAAATGTGGAAAATGGGTTGGGGGAAACCACTGCCATAGGCTGTGTGTGGGAGAGAGGCCCTGGGGAGGGCGCAGACCGCCCCAACAGCATCTCCCGTGCCCAGGGCCACCCCGGCCAGTGCCAGCGGGGCTCCAGGTTTGCTGCTGGGACACCTCCGACCCCAGGGGAGGTGTGGGGGTTAATAACAGCCCTTTGACCACCTCTTTAACGGGGTACCTGCATGGAGCTGGAGCCAAGGACTGTGCAGCTCAATGGGGCAGGGTGGGAGCCGGGCCAAGAAACGTCCCCCAAAGGGGCAAAACGGAGGGGGACAGAGAGAGAAGGGCTGGAGCAGCCCTGCCAAAAAGCAGCAGATTCCAATTGCAAAGACCCAAAAACCCGAGGAGGGCTGGCTAACGGCCAGATTGGCCACAGCTGGGGGGTGATGGCTCCCACCCCACAGCTGATGCTGCTCAGCCCACCCGCTCCCACCAAGCTGCCAGCCCTCGGCTGTTTGCAGCCCTTCCTCTTCCTCCTTCCTCCTCCTCTCTCCGCAGTGAGGGAGGCCACAGCCATGAGTCTGCCTGGCCGGTAAGTCCTTCCTTAAGATTTAGAGCCTATGCAAAGGAAAGCACTCTGCTAGTGGCCGCGCACTTGCAGTACAGCCAGGGAATGCAAATGTTGGTGCATTATTTAGGGCGAGTGCTCTTTGCCATAAATCTCCTTCCTGAGGTGCTGGGAAGATGACGTGTCGGGGCTTTCTGTGCCGGGGCTGAGGCTGGGGCCGTCGCGACGTGCGCTGAGCCATAGTGCGGCGCTTTGCGCCTTGTGTTTAAAGATGAGGACCCCTAAGCGGGGGTGATGGGGTGTGGATGTGCTCCCCAGTGCTGTAAAGCGTTGTGACCTTTTGGCGAGGTATAAAGGGTGCTGCTTTATTTTAAAAAAAAAAAAAAAAAAAAAAAGAAATAAGTGTAATGTGAAGTGCCACTCTGCATTAATGAGCCAGCACCGAGCCAAAGGTGCCCGTCTTGGTGCTTCCCGGCACCCGAGGGAGCCGGGACGGGGCTGGAGCTGGGGTGGGTTTACGGGTAGTTGCTTGATTTTTTTTTTTTTTTTTTCCTTTATTTTTTGGCTCCTGTGGGTTGGGGGTGTCCTGAACAGACTCGCTGGCACCCCAGGCTCAGCACATTTTCCCCACTGCAGAAAGGGGCTGTGCAAGGTGGGGCTGATCCCCTTGGGGCTGCTTCTGGGTGGGCTGGGGAGACCCGAGCTCCAAAGCCCGAGTCCCCCGTCCCTGCTGTCAGCGTCCCTGCGGTGTCCGGAGCTGGAGCCCAAAGCTCTGGGGCTTTGGCTTGGGGCCCGTTGGGGAGCACTGCCCATGCTGGGGGCAAACGGGGGGAAGGGATGCGCAGATAATGGGGTATATGTCTGGCATGCAAGGGGCTAACCGGGACTTGGGACATTTAAAGGCTGAGAATTTGGGCTTTGGGAATCCATTCCTACCCCAGGAAAACTGTCTCATATGGAGAAGCTTGGTAGGACGTGGGGGGTGGTGGTGGTGGTGGCAGGGGAAAGCGTGTGTCTGCCCGCCGGGAATGGCCAAAAGCCGTGTGTGCGGCTCCCCGGGGGCTTGGCATCGTGGCTGCACCGGAGCATGGACCAAAGCGTGGCCGGCTCCGCAGCCTGGACCGGCCTCAGCTGGGAGGGGGAGGTGAGGCGATGGGGCAGGCTGGAGGGATGCCGCTTCAGGTCTGCGGTGTTTGGGAAGCCCAGTGTGGAGCACCTGAGCTGTACTGGTGTGCACTGGGGTGTAATCCCAGCCATTGATTTGGTTTTCCAGGGGCTGGCGTGGTCCTGGGGTGCTCTGCAGAGCAGTGGGGATGCTCTGCTCCCCCAGACCGGCTTGGGGGGCTGCTCCTGGGGGAGCGTCGAGCCCTTAGAGCTGGGGTGGGAGGGAGGAGCTGCTGGGGCTGATGACCGCAGACCTGCAGCGGTGCTGACCCAGGGGTGAGCCCGGTGCCACCCACCCGGCTGCTGCAGGACGGGAGGTCACTCCCTGCCTCCAGCTTTGACTTTTCCCCTGTGCCTCAGTTTCCCCAGTTACAGAGCTCAGGGCTGAGCTCGCTGTGTCCTACCTGGCCTGTTGCAAATGCAATTCCTCCCTTTCAACCCTGTTTATCCCAGACCCTAAACCAGCCTGGGCTCTCCTCTCTAAGTGATGGAGTCAGCCCCGCTGCTTGCCTGGCTCCCGCAGCAATTCCCCTCGGGGCCCTGAGAGCGGCCCTGACCCCGGACCACCACGCTGACCGGCCGGGAACATGACTGGCTGCCCGAGCCCCCGAAATGAGAGGAACAACCTAAAAATAGCCTGGGCTGGAATGAGCTGGTGTTTGAATGGGAACTTTCTCCTCCCGGTGTGATGGCTGCTCCTCCGGGTCCTGGGATGGAGACCTGAGGAAGGACCAGGGATGGGGATGGGTGACGAAGGAAAGTGGCTTCTTCCCAAAGGATGGGACCTCCGAGAGGGAGCCGTTGCCTTCAGTGTGGGATTGGGAGGCTGGAGCTCGTGCAGGGCCACCCAGGAGCCCTGGCTTGGCCCCTGGGAGCCCGCGGGCTGCTGCTGCCTTCTGCTGGTGTTGGGACAAGGGCTTTGGTTTTGGTTTTTTTGTTTATTTGCATCTCTCTGGATTGCCATGGTGTTTGTTTACCTAATATTTTCCCTTGCTTGTAGCCAGGCAAAATGCCACAGGGCTCCGGGCTTGGCAGACTTTGCAGTTTGGGGCAGGAGGAACCTGAGGCATGGAGCTAATGGGAAAAGGGTGCTGGGGGGGGTAAAGGCACCCCATGCTTGGGACACCCGGCCCGGGGAGGCTTTAAGGGCGGGGAGCTTTAAGGAAAAGCCTTTCCAGTCGTGGTGGTCTCCTGGCTGATGGCCCCAGGGCTCGGTGGCTGAGCATCCGTGGTCGGTGTTTGCCGTCCCTGTGCTCGTCCCCTGGGGAAATGAGCTGGGGACAAATTTCCCCTGGGCATCTCAGAGGGGGCTTAAATGTCCCCTGTGCTGCACATGTCCTTGCACTTGCAATTGCAATGGTCCTGCCCGGCAAAGCATCGTGGCTCGGGCAGACGGGCCATGCGGGAACGGGTCCCCCCGGTGCCACCGATGTCCCTGCAGCGTGTCCGGGCCAGCGCCGGGGAGGGGACGGGCTGGCAGCCCCTTGGGGAGGGCAGGGGCAGTGGGGACGGTCATCAGCTCAGCGTCCCCTCGCCTTAGGGCTGCCCTGGTGCCGGGCTCCCGAGGCTGCTGATGGTTTCAGGACACGCTGCTGGAGCCCAGCACGCCCCGGTCGGGGATGCTCCCAGGTATCGCCCCATCCCAGGCTGATGCCGAGCCAGGCGCAGCTCGTTGAAGCCAGGCAGAGCTTAGTGCTGCTCCCTGGGTGCTGTTAAACAACGCAGAGAGGGGGCAGGTGACTGACACCTCAAAGTGCAGCTGAGCAGAGGAATTAAGCCATTCCTTGGCTGTTTGTCCCCCAACACCGTGTCTCTGGGGCTGCGGTTTGTGCCTGGCTGTGGCCCATCGTGCCAGCGCCGTCTCTGAAGGAGCCGGGACCGCCGCAAGGCCCAGCTCCCCAGGACAGGGTTATTTAAAGTGTGTTTTGGCGTGACCCTAATCGGGTCGGACAAGGCAAGGAGCCCGGGGCTGCCCCGGCCGTGTGCGACAGCCCACGCTGGCTTGGGGGAATAACAACGTGACGTTCGGCTCTGCCTCGGTGGTGTAAGTAAATCAAGTTGCTGTGACATGTTACGGAAAAGCAGCTCCAGCGGTGGCCGTTTCCCAGCTATCCGGGGCCGATTTCTGTGGCTCCTTTGTAATTTTTGCTTTACAGGACATCGAGATTTAATACTCGGAGTGGCTTGAAAGCAAACTGGCCAAAGGCCAGTGTCAGTGAGATGCAGCGACTTGTCTCCAGAGCAATTTGAATTAATGTTGCTTCTAGCACACGAATATAGACATGTGCATGATGGCAACGGGGTCGTGTCCCCCTTCCCTTTCTGTCTGTTGGGGAAACTGAGGCACAAGGGGTGGTCCCGCAGCCAGCCCCAGGGCTGCCCCTGCCCACAGGGATGCTCTTCCCAGCCAGTTCCCAGTCTCCAGCTGTCCTAACTGGGCCAACTGGCTTTTGTTCTCTGTCGGGCTGGCAGCCAAGATGCCCTGTCAGCTTTCTGCTTGGTATTTTTGTCCTTCCTTAAAGATGCTGTGGCCAGAAAATATGAGACAGGACAAAAAAAAAAAAAGCTGGGTTAGACATCGCCCCCGCTCCAGTTCAATCACATTTGCTCGGGGTGAGGCAGCAGCTGCTGAGCAGAAACCCTCACCCGAGCTCACCTCAAATTCAGTAGCTCAAAGGGAGGTTTTGTATCAAGTGATGATGCTTTAGGGAAAACTTGGACTCTGGGGCTCCCTCGTGGCCCCTTCTGGGGCTTCGGTCCCGCACGTGGCCCCGCTGGGAGCTGTTTAGCGCCTGAAGCCCCCGAGAGCGCAGGACAACGCAGCCGGTGCCAGCGGCAGGGCCCGGCGCGGGGCTGGGCAGAGCTCTGGTGGTCCCGGCGCACAGCGGCTCTGCCCGGGCCGCGGTGGGTCTGGCTTAGGTCGGAAAAAGCAAATTGCCACGAAGCCAGGGTGGGGAGGGAGACCTGGAGGAGGGTGAGGATAAGAAAAAAGGGTTCAGGGCCAGGGTGCCAGTTTTGTTTGAAAATTTATTGAAAAATGCAATACAAGAAGCAATACTGAACACTTACGTCTGTCTAAATGCTACTGCAACTTTCCCTTTGATTTACTATGAAAGTCCAAAATAACAGCTCCCATCACTAGTCGATCTATAAAGATTTGCCAATTTGAAAAGTTCCTATTTATTTTTATAAAGAAGAGTGTAAACGGCTAGCCTAGACAATTCACAATTGCCTTAAAAAAATTTTACAAAGCTCCTTCATATTCTCAACTAAATTTTTTTTTTTTTTTTTTTTTTTACAAGTTTCATCTCTAAGGCTGGGACACTACCACCTCTTAAGGTAATTGTACAATTAGGAAAATCAGCAAACCACAGTTTATTAAAACCAGAAATCAGTCAGTCCTTTGCTAACCCATCTGTGTTGGTCAGAGATTGCTATCTGGCAACCGGAGCTGCCATTCCAGTTTAATGGAGAACATGAGCTCCTTGCCTTCCTTTCTATAAAAACATTCATTCATATATAAATAGCTTCCATATAATGTATATTATACAATCAAGACAGTCTCTGGGTGAATTTGTGGAGTGGGAAGAGCTGGGAACATTCATATAAATAGACCTTACTTAGCTGGTTTGTCCCTAGAAATAACGCAGCACGCTAAGAGCCAAGGATTTTAAAAACCCGTCGGAGGTGGAAGGGCTGCGGGCAGCCCCGGCTGAGGATGGAAGAAGCTTCTTCTGCTCGTACTTTTATCTTCTTCCCAGGCTGCCGCTGCTCCTGTCCAGCTCCTGGGCTGGGGCGCTGCACGTAGGCGGCCGTGTCGGCTGGGGAGGGGCAGCAGGGCTGGAAATCCCCCGTGGGGTCAGAGAGCAGGGTGATGGCAAAGGTCAGACGAGGTGATAACTTGTTTAAAATACTCAAGGAGAAGCAAGAACTTAGAAGGGGGAGGTGTGAGAATGAACAACCTGGAAACAGCCACCCCAAATCCGGGGGGGGGGGGGGGGGAAAGAGGGTTATTCTAGTCTATGGCCCTTAAAAAGGGATATATGCAGCCAAGTGAGCACAGCCTTTTGGAAAGGAACCACCTCTTGTGCTAGCAGGTTTCTCACCCTAGAAATCCCCTGCTCAGGGTGTTTTGTCCCGTTCATCGCGCTCAGGGCACAGGACACCCCAACTGAACACCCAGGGCCAAGCTTCCGCCTGGCACCACGTTCCCCTTCGTTCTCGTGATGGCCAAGTGCCTTTAAGTGCTATGGACAAAGTTAATTTATCATGCTGGCTTTGTCTGGTAAAGCTCAGAAATCCCCTTAATGACTACTCGGCATGGCTGTTAGCTCCTCAGGTAGCTGCTCCAGGGTGAGAAGGAAGGACCGAGCGGCAAAAAGCTAAATTCCTAGAAAAGGGACATCGCCAGAGGGATGCTCAGCATGATGGGCTTTTAAGGCAAGCATTACCCAACTAAGTTGAGGACAGCAGGGACACAGACCTGTTGAAGGCTCTGCGCTGCAGAATAAGGAAGGAAGAGGCTGTTCAGACACGAATAGGAAGACTTCATCTCTACACTACAGCTGTGGAGCCCAGGAATCCCTAAATCCCCAGAGCAGGATGCCTGGTACCCAGTGGAAGGCAAAGCATCACCGGAGGGGACTGCGCACCCAGAGCAGCCTGAGCAGCAGCCACTGGCATGGGAAGGCTAGAGGCTGAGAGGGGCCCATGGCCAGCAAGGCTCGAAGAAAGCAAAAATCCAGCAGCTCCAGCGTTTTCAGCATAGTCTCCAATCAATACTGACAGCTTAATTAAAATTGCACCTGAATCTGAGAAGCTACACTAGCCCCAGTGTAGTTCGAAGGCTGTTTGCAGCTAAACAGCAAGTCATTGCAGCCTGAGCTAAATCCACTGACTTCTGAAACACATTATTCAAATTTAAAATAGCAGAGAGCTTTTTTTATTGCCATTTTCTTCTCATCCTCAACTGAGGAGCAGCAGCAGAGCACTCCATGCCCTCAGCTACCAATGTGCCACACTATATATTTAACAACAACAAAAAAAAAAAATCATCACAACCTCAAAGTGTACTAAAGTGTTCACAAGTGTCTGGGCAGACTCTTTACAAAGCTTGTGGGTTTTTTTTTTTTTCTTTTTAAATTTAAATGCTGGAAGGAGAAACCAGGGCATGATTAAAACATTTCCATGAAGCTCAGAAAGCAGCAGCAGGAGCTCAGCCCCAGGTGCCATGGAGGGAAGCGCATCCAGCCCCAGAAAAGATGTTTTCTGGTCATCCCCACCTCGCTGGAGGTGGCCCCGGTTGTCTGTAAGCTCAGCCTAAAGATGCAGACGCTAATCCTGGTATTTCATTCCAGCAAGGCGGTCACGAAGCCAAACGAAGAACAGACCCTTGAGCCAGTGTGGAGGAGGGGGTGGCAGCACTTTCCATGTGGTTTGGCTCTATCACAACCAGCAACACCTGACACCTCCTAAGATTTCTTGTTCAGCCTCTCCAAATACAGCTTACAGGCCTAGGAAGGATTGTCTAAAGGATTTTAAATTAAATGATAGTAGGATATATGTTCTGGTACATGGGTAATGTTTAGTTTTAAATAGCACTGTGAAGGGAGGGAAAAAACCCAACCCATGACTTACAAAAAACCCCCCTAATTTAAAAATCATGAACACAAACAAGCAAAAAACTATGACACTGAAAAAAAATCAGTTACTGTGAATGCTGCATACGCCTACCTTAATAGCATTCAGAGTCCAAACATCTTAAACGCACACTTCTGAGGGCTTTTTAATTTAATGGCATCTAGAAAACACAAACAGGTAGGTAGCACTCGGCAGAGACACACAGGAGGAAGGCGAGGTGCTATCACAGTCCTCTTAAAGCTCTAAAATTCACAGTATAAGATACTTGAAGCAACTTCCAGTATTCCTTAAATCTAGTCAGCTATTAAGATGTGTGCATAGGCTACACCACAAAACCCTACTGTGTTCACACATCAGGGGCCTGAAACCCAACGGGGAGGAAACTCGGAGCGAAGGCAGCAGCTCTGCAGGTATCGCGGCCGGAGTCTCAAGCTCCCTAGAGCTAAAAAAAAAAAATCAAGAGGCAATCGGAAATGCTGCACAAAACTGAAGTCTGACTTTTTAAACTGACTCTCCTGGCAGAAGGACCCATGGCTTTTTGAAGGCGTGTACGGATCCCGCACTCGGAATATGCACAGATGTGGCTTATCTCCGTTATCCCTGACGAGGCGGAGGGAATACGACTTAAAACAGCGACCCTTTGAGCCCTGCGAGGTGTGTCTGGGTCTGTATCTGAAGAGGCTATGCGTGAGAGGGAATGCAAAATTGAAAACCTGTAAAAAATATTCAGTACAGTTAGAAATATGGCATACTTTTGTCACAATATATAAAAAAAAAAAATCTATATCCAATAGGATCCAGTGGAATCTGGAAAATCCCAAGTAAAATGTCAAAGCGCAACTCCTAATAAATGATATGAATGTCTCTGAGTGTCAAGTCTTGTAAATCCGAGGTCTTTGTGCTCCAGGTAGTTTCTTGGTAGTTTTGCTGGGTTTCTTTTTCCTGGTGTTGTGTCTGGCAGGAATGCTTCCTAGAAAGAGAGAAACACGGTAAGTTATAGCTACCAACAGCCGGCTTTCTGGGAAAGAAAGGAACCTGCTGGAGAACTGATATCAGAAGGTGAGTTACCATCAATGGCAGGCATGAATTCAGGCTCAGAGCCACTTCCAGGCGCCTGGCACAAACAACGTCCTGCTCCCATCCCCAAAGGACTGTATTTTAAGAGTCCAGGAACCCTTAAGAGACCTCTGCCATTTTTATTTAGGTTTGGACAGTTGGAAAGCTCAACCACAATGTCTGTGTTAAACCATGCTGTCTCTCCTCTCGCCTAACCACTTCTTGTTCCACCTCCCAAATCTCTGCAAATACCAGCTTTGTCGGGATGAGGCAGGGCACACGCAGGGCAGCGCATGGCACCAACGTCGGCAACACCAAAATCACCAGCGTGGGGCAGGATGGGCTTTACAGCGCTGATGGACAGGCAGAGCTCCTGGATTCCTCGAGCAGCTCTTTCCCAAAACCATCATGACTGCAGAAAAGGGATCTTTCCAGGCAAGTCAGGAGCTTGGGGTCCAGCTCAGGGCTTCCCTGGCATGGATACAAGCAGGGGTCTACACGAAACCCATAGCTCAGTGTGCTGCTGGTGCATCAAAGGTGTTTGGTAAGGCAAAACAGCCTCATCATGAGCCATGTAGCTTCTTTTAGACTTTTTTGGCTCATTTCCACTGCAGGATTAGTCTGTATTTGTGGCTGCTTCATCAGCCATACATGATTTAATAGGAACAGCCTGAGCGGGACTCATCAGCTAACAATAATAATTTTACTTAAACTTTGACCATATTTAGCCAAACCTCGCTTGCACAGAGATCAAGCCCCCTGCCCTGGGCGAGGAACGCAGCACCCGTCACTCACTTGTACACGGTCTCCCTACTTACACAGCCTCGCTACTCCTCTGCGATCTCGGTCTCCTGGTGCACAACCACTTTGGTCACCGACATGTCCGGGTGCTGTTCCTTTGCTGTCTTTATCGCCTGCGCTAGGACCTGGAAGAGACCACATTTCAGAGCACGCCACCGAGGGTCCTCAGGGGCACAAGAGACTATTTCTAACTCTGGGGAGAGAAAAAGAAAAGTGATTCCACTTCAGCTGCGCAGTTTGGTGACTTCTGGTAGTAGTAGATTATTTCGGGAAGGAAAAGCTGTTTTCTAAGAATGCACTACATCTCTCCGCTGCCCCATGGTAGAAGGTGGATGAGAGCAATTGAGCAAACCCCGTTTATTCTTCCAGCAAGTGGGATGAGCACATTTCAGACATCTTAGACATTTTCTTTTGGCATTAATGAACTAGTTCTTGTCGTACGAATATTCTCTAGCCCCATGATACTTGCAACTAAAATTAAATTCGAAGTATAATTCTCTGATGACAAAAATCATCGCTTCCAACACACGCGAGAGGCCAGTGAGGCTGACTCATCAGAAAGGTTTCATATAAACCGAATGAGATTTAATGCAGGTGCTGAGTGCTATGAAATTCCTGCTGGCACTATACAGCAGCAATAGCACTTCAAAGTTACTAGAAAATTAATGCAGATCATCCAGATGTCAAGGACAACTTTTATTTCACATTTTTGTGTGTTTTTTTTTTTTTTTTTTTTTTAAATTGCATTTGTCCAAAACAATTCTGCAATCAAAACTTTGCTGCCAACACCAGTTTCAGAGCAAAATTAAGCTTTGCTGGCCCAGCTATACAGCTGCGTACTGTCAAAGAGGAATTTATTATTTAAAGCATTTTTGAAGTTTTATTTCTACCCCAGTAAAATTTCCCTAGGTTGTTTTCTGGTTAAGTTGTCTTCAGAAAGGCAGCCTGTCTAGCTCGTACCAGCTCTGAGAAGCTCTTTTGGACGCATTCAAGCTCCTACCTGATCGTGGTCTACGTCTGCATCTCCCGTGATGACAATCCTCTTTTCAATCCGTGTCTCTGAAATGCCACCTTTTACAGTCTAGTACGAAAGGAAAAAAACTACTGTTAGTCTTGAAGTGAAAAGGAATTCGAGTGCACTGGGGCTGCCTGCCTAAAGACGGTATCAAAAATAGCATTACCAAATACTGCCGTCATACCACGGTATCAGAATCACGGGGGAAAACTGCCGCTGCTCAAAGAAAAACTGTCAAATATTCATTTTCTTATAACTGAGCCAGGGAAGAGCTTTGACCCACAGAACAGTTCTTTCCCGTTGTCCCACAGGACAGCCAGAGCCCGTGTCCACAGACTGCACTGCAATTAATGCATAATCTAGTCTTAATTCGATGCAGGCAAACCTGGGAACCTCATGCTTTGTTTCAGGTATTAATCACATTTTCTAAAAAAAAAAAAAAAAGGGGGGTTTCAGCTTTTTTTCCTATTAAACTCTGCCCATCTCTCTCTCATGTTGTCCTTTTAGCTGTTGTTGTCGTTTTATCATGTTCCCATGCTGTTACCTTCGTGATCTGTGTGGTGGTGGTGCTGCTGGTGGTTTCCGAAGTGATGGTCTGAGCAGTCAGCAGGATGCCAGGGTCTAAATCTCCATTGCCACCATCTGTCTGTGGGACAGAAGAACAGGCCATCAGTCTCTGCGGGCAGTGGGGACAGAAGCAGGGTCTCCACATCAACAGAGCAGGATGCAATCCGAGGACAGAAACTCCTCTCCATCGTGGACCACGGGACAGAGCGAGCTGATCTGCAGCCAGCTGAGCTGCAGCCAGCTGCACAAGGACTCCGCAGGTCTCTGAAGGTTCAGCACAAAGCCCATGGACTTTAAGGCTGGAAATGCAGGGATCCACAAAATCATCCAGGCAGGACCTGTGACACCCCTCAGAGCAGGTGGGCTGGGATATACCCAAATCTGGGGACACGGCAATGCCGGTCATGCTCCTCCGCGCCAAGCTGCACGCTTTGGACCACGAAGGGAAACCAAAGCAGACACCCATCCCGAATTACACCTGCCTGGATCCACGGAGGTTCACAAAGGTGGAGAGCACAAACTGATTCAGAAGGTACTTTCCACCCTTCCTCCCTCCTGACAACACTTTGCACATCACTCGCTTTAAACTCTGCAGAAGCAAAGCCCAGATACCTGCTGAACTAGGAACAACTTCTTTTATAGCTGGTTACTTGGTTCCCATCCTGCACGACTCGACCTTTCAAGGTCTGCCAAAAAACCTAAAATAAGTCATCCTGCCGACTCATCCTGGCCGTGCTGCCCGTGTCTCCCTCACCGTGCACCACTAACGCTGGGCAGCATCCCCAGCACCGCGGTGGAACGATATCAGGAGTTACCACAAGGTGGGACCATTTTCCACAGACAGGAAGAAATCTCATGGCCCATCACAAGCTGGTGCACGCACACCGACTTCTCCCAGCCCCGGAGACACACTTTTCCTTTTCATTTCCCGGTTAGAAACAGTAACAGCAGTAACCAGAGCAAAACTCGTCTATTCACCTAGTCACTCGCCAAGAAACAGGCGATGCTCACCACTGCCCGGTGCCAGCGTTTCTGAACGCCCCTTCTGCTCCTGCAATCGGGGAGGATGCTGAGCAGCCACGGGATTCCTCAGGAATCCCAAATTATACAAGCATTTTCCATGGGATACCCACACCCGAACCTACATCCCCCGGTCACAACACTCCAACAGCAGAGCACGGGCTGCTTCTAACAACCAGTTATGACAAACCCAAGCGAACACAGGCTCCAAATTCTCAAATACATAAATAAAACCTATTTTAGATTTAGGATTAATTTTAACCTCAGCAATGAAACCATACCTGCATATGTTGGTATCACTCTGCTAACATTTCTCGTTTCCAATCACCAGATGATACCCATTCTGGTTGCATTTTATACAAAATTTTTGGTTTTCAACACCTGTTTCAGGGTTGAAACCTAAAGGACAATCAAATTATTTATAAACCAAGTTCTGAAGAGGCATAAACAGCAAGAAAAGCTGGGGAAAACAAGACAAGGCACCTCTTGCAGAAAAAAGGTTAACTCGCGTTAACTCTGTACAGTCAAATCTGTATCTCGAAGCCACCAGTGGCTGAAGATAAATTCTGTTTGTATGCACAATTTGAAAAAATAATTACTCTTCAGGGACAGTAAAAACACTGCTCCTCTAAAAATACCAGATGCACCTGGAAATAGTGTCCACAGCATCGCTTAACATCTGTGCTGAGGCTCAGGTGCTTGGAGAAAGGCAGGTGCTGCCATCTCATCCAGAGGATTCGGAAACAAAAACACTGGAGTTTAATTAAGCCCCTGGAAAATTAATCAGAACACACCTTACCTGTGCAGCTTCATAGGTGATGGTCTTTGTCTCCGTGTGGACAATGGGGACTTCTTTCGTGGGAATTTCGCTTTTGACGGCGCTGGACACATCGGAGATGGTGACCGTCTGTGTCTTCACTAGCGGTGGCTATGAGACAAGGTTAAAAACATCTCCGTAAAGACCCAGTTAGCATTTCCACATTGTGAGACCATGCTGCTGACAAATGTTCTGACACTGATCTGATAAAAGCACTGTGGGAACCAAGGTCAGCTTGGAAATCTTGGTTTCTAAGCCTCTGGTACGACACACTGCTCAGAGGGCAGAGATCACACGTGAGGATTAGACAGAAAAATCCTCCAGACCTTCCCCAACACTGTGCCCTCAGGTCGGCCCAAGCGAGGCATTAAGGGTTTAACTGGTGTGTCACAATACAGCAAAGAAACTGCCTCCACTGATTATTAACTTTCTAATTACTAGAAGCTCATTGCCAGCTGCCAGTAAAAGACGACCCTCATCTACTGATGACAATGTCAAGATTAACACAAACCCTGGGCAAATAAAGACTTGATCACAGCTGAGCAGCTTTATCCTGACTGCAAGTGAAACATTATATTATTAAAAAATCCTCATCGGATCCTAGGTCTTTAACTTTTATTAAATCAATGTCAGACAAAACAGAAACATGACATCTCAAGAGAGAAATGGGGGGGGGGGGGGGAGAAATCAGTTGTTCCACCACCTGATAATTATCCAGAAGAAGTCAGAGTTAGTTCAGACCCACAGTGTTTTCCCAGAGAGCTCGATTTCTGCTCACCGTCCCCAAACGTGATAGATACCACCGTGATTGTTAGCAGGGGGAGTGGGCATCTATTTTAACCATAAGCAATTAATATCAACACTGAAGCAGGCAAAAATATCTCCCATGGTGGGGAGCAGAAAGGGACATCAAAGCCCACGTTCACGATGCGAAAGCACGTTTGACAGCGCTTCAAATCGCTCTGCTGTGCTAAGGCTCAGCCTCTGGTACAGCAGGAAACGGCAAAAAACTTAAGGAACTAAAATTACATGCCTTTGGAGCCTAAATATTTCCCTTTTGGGGGATGCAACAGGATGCTTTGATCAAAGAAAGGCAAAGGGCATTGCGCTGCAGCAATTGTATTTAATGCAAAGATAAATTGAGAAGGGCTTGTCTTTAATGCAAAGATAAATTGAGAGGGGCTTGTGTGCACTGACTGCAGGAGATTAACCGGCTAATTAGCTCCAAGCACAAGTCCAGGCCAAGCAAACACAACTCCTCTCTGGGTCCGTGGCATCTGCGTGCTGCAGTGTTTGGTTCCCGCTCCAAAGCCAGCCGAGGGGTGCGGGGGAGCAGGCGCTGGGGCTCACTACCTGGAAGCAGCGAATGACTGCCGGCAGCCCGTTATTAACATCTGAGTCGTGACACTCGCCATTTAGCTTTCTAAAGGCAAATCTGTCTTCGCCATCCTCTGCCTCCTCCTCCTCTCCTCCCCAGGAGTGCTGGGGAGGTGCGGCAGGGCTGGCGGGGGGCTCCAGCTCAGAGAGCTCCGAGTCCTTCTCCGCATCCGCACAAACCCCCTTTCCACATCTGGGGTCCTCCTCGCTCGCGGGGAGGCTGGGAGCTGCCGCCTCCTCCTCCTCGCTGCTTAGGGAGGAAGCAGCAAAGTCACAGCTGGGAGAAGGCTCTGAGGCGGGTGGCACTGGGGTCTCACTAAAAGCTACCGACTGCTTTGAGCCCTCCCACGCAAAGCCAGTGTTAACACTGCTCCTCTCTGGCACTGCAGCCACATCCTCTCTGGAGAGAAAGTCACTCATTTTCTAAAAAGAAACGAATACACAAAAAAGGCCAGAGAGAAAGAAAGAGAGCGTTAGGGAGAACAGGAGGTCATGAAGCATCAAGGCAAAACATCGGTTTCTTATAATATATCACATCTCCAGTAACGCATGCAACAGCAATGGGTTTGGAGACTTGAAAGCTTGAAAACCTTTGTGCTATGCGATGTATCCAGTGCATTTACTGACATGGCCTTCCCAGTACACTAATAATCCACTCTCCTAAAATTTAAGGAATTAACATTAAAACAACTCTCTGCAACTAAAGGAAGAGCCACCACTAAGCACTTTTTGCCCAGTTTGGAAACAGGAATAATTTCAGTGTAGCAAGTGGGTACTTGTGCACATCCAAAATTCACATGTGCAACAAAACCCACTGACTACGCCAAAACCATACCCCAATTCTGCTTTTAACTCCCTGAAATATTTTACACTGTGTTTTAATTTGCGCAGGGAGGTGAAGAGAATAAGCCCAGAATTAGCGTATACGATAATCCGCGAGCCTGTGCCTGCTCTTTTCCTCGCCCCTGGGAACGCTCGCACCTCCAAGCACCCTCTTTGCTGTTGCAGTCTCTGGGATAACTAACATAGCCTTGTCTTTATGGCATTGCTAAAATTATTGCAAGAATATCTACAAGTTAGTATTGAAATCAATTACCAAGAGGCTCCTGAATTGACGATGAGGTCTGGTCATCTGAAAGAATTTGTATTGTTACTTCTAGACAAACCGGTTCAATTAACTCACACAACTTAGCACAAAACTTTTCAGCTGAGGCATAAAGAAATGTGGCTTTAAACTGGAAAGCCAGATGTGCACGCTGATGTGTGTTGGCCCCATCGCCACTGAGCATGCGGTTCAGTTGACTGCCCAACAAGCTGCATTTGACCATTTATTCGGGACTACTGAAGTATTTGTAACATACTTTATCCCAAAAGCAGTTGGCGCATGAAAACCTTTGCAGTAGCTAAACCTCTTGAAGGTACAACATAATTGACATTTGTGATGGTGCACAGGAGAGAAGACACGAAATGAAGCAACTCAGCCCTCCGAGAAGCAAGCAAGCATATCTAGAGCACCTGAGATATTTGGGAAGAGCGTGCCAAGCCAGAGAGTTTAACTAAGGCTGGTGCTATTCCGCTCTCCGTTCAGCTCGTTAGCAAGGTCTCAACTTCTCACATCTCTGGGAGCCCTCTAGCCAGGAGGGAAGCAACAGTGACAAGAGAAGAGAAGAGTTAAAACGTGAACAGGACAGAAAGCTTTAGCATCAGCTGTTTGCCCAAATGCCGAGTGATGAATATTTCATGTGCACAGCAAAGCAGCATTTCAGTCACCAGTGGTGAACGATGGCTCCAGTCCTGCCCTGTGCTAGAAATTGTGTTGCTCATTATTGACATGGAAAGTTGCCTTCAAGGAAAGGCAGAATAAGCAGTTATGGGCACCTACAATCTTACACATATCGAAGTTGTCACATCATAAAACATCAGGGAACAAGGAGGGAAAAACCGCAGAGAGATGCTGCTTAATCAATGCCATTACTATTTCTTCTCAATAATTAACCTCACGGTTGATTTCTGGTAACTTTGTATAAAAATAGCCACATATCTGTTCATCCAAAAACAGTGATTAAATTTTCGTAAAAGCATGGCAAGGCCATTTTGTCGACTGTTATTCTAATTTTAGTGGTGGTATTAAGACGAACAGAAACTGTTGCCTCACTTTCTATTAAGAAGATTCTCTGGGCAACCAAAAAAATGGTAATTTGTGCTTAAAATGTGAGGTCTGAAGCCTGTGGGTTATCTGGTACAATGCATTTTCTGTACACCAGAGGCTTTCACCCTGCCTGACCTCGTCTAATGGCACAGTTCAATAGTATGTTAAGAATAGTAACTGCTTTATGTAGGAACAAATAGATGCTTATTTTAGTATCATCTCAAGAAATGACTCTTCCACCATTCCTCCCAGGGATTTTTCAGTTCCCAGCTTCTTTATATTGCAGATAAATTACCTGTAAGATTTCTATCCATTAGGATTTCCAGCCTCTCGGGCATCTTTTAAGTTCTTGGGACGTTGCTTAGGAAAACAGATTTAACAGGAGTGAAGGGACAGTGATCAGCACTGTGATGACCAGGTCTGACCGCACACATAGGGAAGCGTTATTTCGGATCAAAACCCACTTCCATATGTGCTCCTCCAAAGGTGTATCCAGATCCCACCCTCATTTTGCCTAACGCAAGATTTCACAAAACAGAATGGAGATTAACAGCTTTGAATGCCCATGTCTTAATCTTGCTTTAAAACTTCCCATTTATATACTGCCAATACACTGATCTTTCCTTAATTATATATGCTAAGTCTTGCAAATTAATCATGGGATCTTGAGACAACACAGTACATCTTCTGGGGTTTAATGGAAAATGCCTTAGGAGCGCGATTTCCTTACATACCAGCTGGGGCACTACTTCAACCAAGAGGAAAAATCACAGATAAACCAAAGCAGATTAAGCAGCTACACAAACGCAGATCTATTTAAGAGACAAACATTTGTATCCAGTCAAAACAACTTCCCAGCTCCCTTTTGTATACAGAATAAATAATTTGCATTTTGGAGTTATCTTGTATGGTAAAAGCATAAAGGAAGGGAAAAGCTTAAATGTGGTGTAGAAATACTGGTCGTCAGTAGAGCAAAGTGCGGCAATAAACATGCAAGCTATGAAGACAGAATGCAATCCTGATAAGATCAACTGATCATAAGCACTTTTTTTCTTGCCTTCCTATTCCACCAGTAAGAAGTTAGACTAATTGAAAGGTATTTGTTTCTATATAAAATTATCTATTTACACACACTTTTTTTTTTTTAAAGAAATACAACTATGTTTGTTCCTATATTTAAAAACGCAGTTTGCATGTAGGTAGAAAAGATTATCTTTTTATTAAAAAAAACCCAGAAACAAAAAACCCTAGGAATTTGAACATCTGTTACAAATTCTGATCTTATCAAGATTTATTTTAATTTGCAAATGCAAAAGCATTCCTATTTTTAGGGCTCAGATTTGCAGAGTTCCAAGCTCTCCTTGAGACCCCTGAAACCTGAGAGCGCCTGGGCTGCAAACCACTCACTTCCAGAGACACAAAACCAAACCAGCGCCGCCTAATTCAGGCACGAAGCAAGACCATTCGCATAAGCCATACACGGTGTAAAGAAAATACAGGACAGGATGCAATGCCCCAGAAGAAACAAATCGAACCAGACACCAATGCAACTAAAACGTTACCCTGCTAAATACAAATCTTTGTGCACCCGATGTTGACAAATACTGAGGATATAGCTTAAGCGTTACAGTATACTAAGTGACACACAATAATTCAGACTGGGGATAAATTAATAACAGGCACAATTGCATGGCCGATACCAGCGACCAAAAGGATTTATTTTTCTTAAAAAGTGTTTTTGCATAAATTTGTCTGCCTGTATTTTTTCAAGAACCTACTATTTTGGATCAGGATATATTGGTATGAACCAGCTGCGCTGCGCTGCTAGAGCGGGTCCCTGTTTTCTGCAGCCCATCTAGGGATGCTGCTGCCTCTCTCCCCAGAAATATTCAATTATCCTCATCCCAAACCAGACTCCTATCCTGCAGGAAACTTATGGAGTGCTAAAATGATGTCAACTCGCCAGTTACCAAAGACATTTGATAAAAATTGATAAAAACATGAAATTACAGTGCACGCGAACTCCCTACAACCACCGTATGAAACGCTATAAATTCCAGCTAGTTAGTACTTCCCAGTCCCCTTCTTTTCCAGTATGGCATTGCAGTCGTTAACGCTGGCGCGTGTTATTAGGTTATCCCCGAACAAGTATCCACAGAAGCTAACAGGCTCGGTGTGACCGTCTACGGATGCACAAGTAGATGACGTTGCTTTCGCAGCGAACCACACTCACCAGTGAGAACTCCCAGATCAAATGATGCTCACTCTCACAGCTGTCAAAGCACTTGGGTAAAAAGTATTATAAAGC
Source organism: Nipponia nippon (assembly GCF_047370975.1). NCBI lineage: Eukaryota > Metazoa > Chordata > Aves > Pelecaniformes > Threskiornithidae > Nipponia > Nipponia nippon. Next base: position 3,290,599 of record NW_028262340.1, read on the forward strand.
AGAAAACAAGAGATCCTTATTTTACAATACCTGCCATGCCTTATAGAACTGCTTTGCCTTAAAGATAGAAGTTAAAAAGTTTAGAAGCTGTTCAACAAACCCTGGCATTTGAAAATAACAGCCATTAGCTATGGATTTGCATTTTGGGGCTGATTTTTTAATTGCCATTCATCTGATCACAATATACCAACCAGCCTAGTCAGATGACAGAAGCATAAAAGAGAATTTGACCACAGTTAAAAGTAAGGCTAGAAAATACACAGCATGCTACAAGCTTAAAAAACTTGCTGTCATGAACAAGAATCCCAAGGTATTACATGATACGCAGCAGCCACTTCCAATCCACTGCATCAACTACTTGGCAACATGAAACAACCTCAAGATCAATACTTAAGTTACGAAAATAAGGTTGCTGAGCAATATGATTCCAGAAGCATTTCCTCTCCCCATCCACCCCCCTGATCCCCTTCCCATCCCTTTTGTGGGGCCGGTACCCTTGGATGGGGGGTACAGAGCTGTGCGCTTCTTATTGCAAATTCCCTCTGCAGAGAAAAAGCTGCTGGCGGCATTGCAAACGTTGCCTCTGAATTAGCGTAGCAGCAGCAAGTGAAAAGAGTGGGGATACCATCAGGGTTTATAACTGACATCCCTTTTGTGCTGCTGCATTTTGCTTGCTTCATTTCATAAACCAAGTTACAGCTCTGCTCTGATGCCAAGCTCGTCCAGGGGAGCAGCAGCACAAGCCTCGGCTGCTCCATCGCGGCCAGATTTGCTTTCCTGGGATCGCTCGTGACTGCACAGAATTAGCCAAACAGTTTATCCAGAAGTAAATAATCTCACAGAAGAGAAGCTGGGAATTAAAATTAAGACTGAATTTTGATACAGCCTCTAGACATGACCTCAGGCAGCTTCAACCAGCTAAAACCCAACCAGAGGCTCGCGTTGTATTACCAAGCAGAAAGGTGGTGGATAATTAGGAACGTGCTTTCTTCACTTCCAAAACCAGAAAGGAGCATTTTTGTCCTCAAATTAATACAACATGCAGGGCAGAGGCTCTCGCAGTTGCATTGTGCAGGACCTGCGACAATTCTGTTCTCCGGACAACTTTCTGCAAACGATTCTTCCTACCATTGAGTCTCAGAAGCGAAGAGGGAGAATGTGTTAGTGTTACATTAAGTATTTGGTAGAGGGCTGAACCTTTTGACCCCCCTGCAAACAAAGCCCTTCTTAAACCCAGCCGGATTTAATCCTCAATTGAATTATTCTGGCCAGTTTGGGAGCGTGCATTGCTTACAGCCGCAGCCTCGCGTGCCCCCTCTCCCCAGGAGCACGAAACCCACACCAGGGTCCAGCAGACCCAACGGCCTGAACGCAACTGGTAATGACTTGGGGTCTGATGGCTCCTGCTTTGAGAAAACAATACTGAGGGTTAGTCCGAGGAAGTCGTTAACACAGGTCGTATATACCTTTTCTGTTAATAAGCAGTGGAAAGAAGAATCTGATTTGCAATAACATTTATTAATGATAAATGTACATATTTACAAAGAAAAATCTGAGAAAAAATACAAAACCGAAAAAGTGTTCCAAAAGAGAGCATTTTAGGTAAAAAAGAAAGTGTTTTCAGTCCCCACAAACGGATCCAACATGACCGTGTACCACCGCTAGAAGATCCCAAAGCGGCACAAACCGAGGCTAGTCCTTCCCTCCAGCTTCACAAACCAAGACAGATGCAAACAGGGACACAAGAGAAACCACCACTGTTGGGTTCTCCAACGTCACCCACTGGTAAGTGCAGACCAGAGAGTTTCTAAATGAATCTGTAACCCTTCTTTGGGGTATATTTTTCCAGAAGGCATCCTACTTCAGTCTGTAAATCAGAACAGACGCCATCAACTCATGACCAGGAAAAAAGAGAACCCAATAAACCGGTGGAATAATTCTCAGAGTGACAAATTACTGACCCTTACGTGAAGTGAAAGACGCTTTGCCCATAACCTTCCCGAGGAGCCCCGCGGTACGGACACAGCAAGGCCAGCCCAACCTCGTTCCTGCAAACACAAACTACTCCTTTGGTGCCACGCCAAGGAAATCCACCTCTCCTCATTATTTCAGGATAGGAGATAAATGTTGAATACCTACTTTTTAGGGACATCACTTGTTACTGCACAAACTGCAAGGGAGGAGAGCTGGTCTTAGCTTAACTCCGTACCCTGCCCTGCCTTGCCCATAGAGCGTCCTCAGTTCATCTTCTACTGACCCACAGCGCAAAGCAGCACACGGCAGGAGCTGCAGACAAAACTCTCGTTTATCTGTTCACTTGTAGTAATGGAAAAGAAAAAAGGGATGTTGTTTTACAGTAACGCACACGTTGAACATCACCGACAATCATCACATACAGAGCCCGATACCTAATGCAGCCTCAGAGCTGAATCCAAGTTTCAAGCCATCGGCTCTGGCATACTTGCTGCTTCAAAATACTAATGCCCACCTGTTCTTAAAGCATGAAAGCACAAGAAACTATTCTGCATTTATCTGGCATTCAGAAGAGATGATATCAGGGTAAGAAGATTCAGAAAGCGAGCGCGAAGCCAACCACCAGCTTCGTGATGGAAAACACTGAAGCCTCAACAGCTACTAACTGGATCCCACACATGAGCACCAGAGAGCCTCGCTGCAGCCGAGGGGCCACACCAGAAAACACTGAAAAAGTCTAATTAACATCAAAACTGCTGGCACTCTTATCATAGCTAGGTCACCAGCGTGCCAGAGTAACTGAAATGTCATTTTCTGCAGTAGGTTGCATTGAAAAATCAGGATTTCTCATGCCAACCTGGATGAGGTTACATGCTGCGGACATTTCCAGCTTCCCTTTGGAAGGGATAATTCTGTTCTCCATCACTCAGAGGCTGACCACGTATGAACAGGGCACTGCCTGCAGTCAGTGACAGCATTGGGGCAGGCGGCCAGGGGGCTGCCGGTGCTTTGCGGCACGTTTGTTCCTGAGGAAAAAAGGGAGCAAAGTACACGCAATGGTTCCTTTACGAAAACCCTGAGACCTCTGCCCTTAAACAAAGCTGGAACGAATCAACTCTCCCTGTGCACGGGTACGACAGCAGGCATCCCGAAATCCCTTCTTTCAGCGCTGCATCCTGCACGGACATGAAGGGAGAAGGGTGAAAACAGAATCAACCAGCACAGCACCGCACCGATACAAGATACATAATGTGCAAGAACGGGATACATAACGTGCAGGAACAAGACTTTACGTGGATTGCCACGGGGCACGTCTGTAACTCCCTTTCCCTTACAAGCGAACAGGAAAAAAAGCAGAGGAGCGACCAGCAAAGGAGCTGGAGCACCGCGAGCACATCACTGCGGCATCGAACGGATGAGGCTTCTGTTCCTGGTAAGCTACGGGCTTTCTCTGCCAGAAGAGATCATATCCGGACAGATGAATATAGATAACTGGCCTCTAAACTGCCATAGAAATATAAAGCATTTGTTCAGTTTCTTTATAGTCTGCAGTGATAATTGTTATATAAATCCCAAAAATGTTCCTGAGCATTCTCAGAATGTAAAGTTTCAAAGTTTTTTTGCTGATGATAACCAGCCTTATCTCAAGATTAAAAAAAGAAAAAGCGAGAGAGACCATTTTAATTAAGAAGTTAAAGAATTGAGTTTAAGTGACCAACAGAGTGCATCTCTCCTCACTCTGGGATAAGATACCCTGAGCACTATGTTCAAACGTTGCTCTGGGCAAGGCTTTTTAGACTTCAGGTCCTTTGGAAATGGTAGAGCTACAGAAACCACGGCTTGGCAAAAGCCACTGGTATGGCTTCAAAGTACTTGTCATGGGTTCAGAAAGACAGCATGCAGTAACCTCAACAGTGCTCAAAGCAGCATCCCGGCAGCTAACGCGAGCAATGGCTTTTGAAAGGAAGCAGGTGTGTGTATAAGCTGCTCTTCTCCAGGAAATATGGACAGAAAATGGACAGAGAGAGATCCGAACAACTCCTGTCCCTTCCCTCTCCACGCCAGGTTGGGGAGAAAGAACAGTCCCTGGTTTTCATCATGTCTGTTCTAATTTTGGGAAGGAGAATCAGGCAGGGAATCCCAGCCAGAAGCATCCCCCAGCTTCTTCCATCCCGCATCTTCTGCACAGCACGTGGCACCTCAGCGTCCTTCCCCACCTCTGCCACCTCTCCTCTCCAGGGCCCACCTTCTCGAGATAGTTTTCCTAAACTTCACGCTGAGCTCGAGGGAGCTCACACGCATCCTAAGGCGGTTCCCTAGGATGCAGGCACGCAGCCCACCGAGCAGCACCGTCCGTCCGCTGCCCGCACCGAGCACGTAGGCAGCAGGCAGGCTGCGCTGCTGCCAGCTCTCCTTTGCACCATGGTACGCCTGTACAACAACCCAGTGACTTCTACACTTCCAACCGCTGAAAGAGGAAGACTGTGTATTAAAGGCAGTGTATTCAAAAGGGAAGAATACTTTCCAATGACAAATCAGCATCCTCACAAAACAAAGTCCTAAAGGCACAAACCGGTGAACTAATCGGAGCAGGTTACAAGAGTAATCAGAAAGATTCCTGCGAGATTAAAAGGAAGGGTTTCACTAGCAACCTAAGTTTCTGAGACAGTGTTTAGAGAGCCTCAACCTGTACACTGAGAGCAAGAGAGGTGGCTCAAATGGTCCGTGATACACCACGGTCCTTCAGATCACACAGCACATGCCATATTTGCCTTATGTCGTTTTCCTGCAAGCTTATCTGCTAGCTTCCTAAGTAACACTGTTCACACAGCTACAGATCTATAAAGGGTTATAAATACATGTATTTATATATATTCACACATTTTAGTCCCTGTAACAAAGGTCTGCTCCTTTCTCTTCTGTGCTGCTGGAGCAGCTGCCAACACTGATGGCACTGGTGGCTGTTCTCAGAAGTAATTGCGTCTACACCAAACCTCCAGAGAAAGCAACAGAAAGCAGATTACTACCGAAAGGAGAAGCGGTTGGCTCAGCTCAGTCCCATAATTACTATATACAGAAAAGAAACCCCGTAGACACAAAGTCCCATCTTCCCTCCAGCTCGCAAACCAGTTCTGCTCAGCCCAGCTGGGCAACTCATCTTGGAGCCTACGCAGCTCAAGCTGGGTAACTCGGATAAACGTGAGCATCATCCAGACATTTACATTTGTAGGCAATAAACAACAACGGCATGCAACGGTTTTGTTAGAGAAGTCAAAACAACCGATGGCTTTAACATTAGAAGCGTGTCCTGATGTGGTAAAGTCAACATGCTAACAGAGAAGATGTACCTAACAGCAGGTTACTCCATTCCTGTGACCTAAGCAAACATGCGTCAGTTTAGTTCAACACAAATTAAAAAAAAAACACATCTGAAGCGCACCAAGACCACCAGATTCAGAAAAACGATTCATCTATGTTTACAATAAATATTTACTTGCAATGGATTTTCTCCTATAACAATGTATTTTCTTGGAAAGGAGAATAGGGGTGCGAGAAGGAAGCTACGATGCTTTGCAAAACGCTTCCCCCGCTGGGAAAATGAAAAGTTGCCCATCCCTGTCTCTAAGTTAATGCTAACAGCAGCATTGATAATCAACACTTTTTATTTAAATGCCAATCTTAGTTTTCTAGAAAAGGAGTGGTTATGGATTAGATTTAGCAGATTGCTCTAAAGCCTCTTCTGGATCAGTATCAAGCATTCTTCAGCTTGTGAGCACCTTATATTTAAAACAACAAGCTCAAAAGCAAGTCTTCAGCAATTCCTACGTGAAGTCTACGGGGGCTGAAGAAGCAAACGCCTCCTCCCATGTATTTACGCTCCCTGTCTGCCCTCTTACAGCAATCAGGAGCACGGTTCAGAGAATTTGCTTTTGCACACTAGGAAACTTCAGAATGGACCTGGCAATCCATGACCACTCCTGCCAGGTCCCGGATCACAGCTACACAACAACACACAGCGGGATTAACACGACAGTCGCAGGCTGTCCCTTCCCTCAGACAGCGAACTACGGAGACAGGGAAGACCAGGACAAGGAAGATGCAGCAGAGGCTACGACCAAGAAATTCAGGAGCTTTGGTCTTGAGGTTTCAACATGACCCTGTTGCCACTCAGAGAAAGAGCAGCCACCAAACAGTCAGTGCTACGACCAGGAGAAAGGACATCATAAAGGGAATGCGTGGAGAAGGAAAAATGCTAGAGTACAGCTGACACTTTTTGAGCGATTTCTGCTCTTCAGGAATTGGAATAGAAACCTTTGGAAGAGTTTCTTCACTTGCTTGCCGGGGAAAGGCTGTCTCAGTAGGTACCTCCTGCTTTTTTAGTTTGTCTTCATCCTGTACTAACAGAGGACGTTCCCGTGTCTGCTTTCGTGGTAGAAGATCAAGAAAGACAGAGAGAGATGAACAAAAATGACAGATGGAAAGTGCCCAAAATGATACTTGGAGGTGTGCAAAGAGTTAGGACAGCCTTCCTCTCAACGTAAAAATAAACTGCCCTGGAGACCAGAGCCACTGGTGGCTTGGGTCGCACCAGCCTTAGAGCTACATCATCTAGTCCTTTCTGCAGAGCTCATGAACACCTGGATCGGGATCACGCGTGTTTTGTCACAAACCTCTGGATCGTGACCACGCATGTTTTGCGCCTGCCCTCCCAGAAAAGCATATGCTCAAAACCTACTGAAGTGTTTTGGAATTGGAATGGTTGAGAAAAAAAGGTTGAGGCATTAGAAATAGAAATGGCATAGTACAAAACGTGGTCTCTGACAGCTTCCTATTCTACAGCGCCCTTAAAAAATAGCGTTTGTTAAATATCGTTGAACATCCAACTGCAGTGCAGATACAAAATGCTTTTTCAAAGTTCTCACAACAGTATCAAAACTTCAATTGTTTTGAAAATTCTACTGGAACAAGTGGAAAATTGTTACATCTTAGAAATCCCGAGCGTGGAACAGGCAGGATGGCAGTAGGAGCATTGCAAACTCCTTAAATTTTGCTCTGCCTTTTAGCACTTTTGTTTCTGGAGTCTAAAGAATGTAGAAAACCAGAACGAGCAAATCATCACGTAGGATCATGTAAGGGCTCTAGCGCTTTCGTTGAAGAAAGAAAAGACTGTGGGAAATGTTGCTGTTCAGTAACTCTCCATCCGTTTAGTTTGCCGGACCTGGTCAAACCCAAGTGCACCTAGGAGAGGAAAAACTTGGCTCTAAGCTCTCTCAGTTGAGCTAGCCTCCTTTGATCAGTGCGGTATTTTGGGACTGGTTCTTTGCACACCCCTAAGTGATGAGTATTGGGGAGAAAGTAGCTGGGAGACTGGGCAGCAAAAGTAAATATAAAATGCAAGAGTAACATGATCATTAAAACAAAAAACGGAAAGAAAGACAACATAAAAAGAACAGGGTACAGTTAAACTTTCATAATTGCTTTTCTCTCCGAATACACGGTTATATCTTTCATGCAGCTTTTTCGAACCAGCCATGCACCAAAATAAGCAAAATCGAAAGCTGCAAAAGCTGCAGCAGTGCAAAAGTCCTCTCGGTGTGAGTTATGAAACTACTTCATGTAGCCAAAAGAAAAAATGTTATCCAGCAGCTGCTGTTGAGTTTTTGCTTGGTGCCATTGCAATAGCAAAAGTCTGGTTCAGAAGCACATATCAGAACAGCAGCTTTACCTCAAGCCCACCAACCTGTCTCTCAGAAGATAGGACAGTGACTTTCTTGACCTGGACACACAAAGCGTGTTAAGGTTCAGTTGTCTTGCAATAAAACATATAGGAACAGCAGAAAAGCAGCCCCTGGCAGAATACCCTTTGGCCACTACAGCAGGGTGAAGATACCACCATGAACAGGAGAAACAGGATTGCTTTGCATCATGATTTATCCTTAAACATCTACAGGTGAAGGAAAACACCCTCCCGGCAGGCGCCTGGCGAAGACGCATTTCTGGAAGTTCACAGCAGAACGTGTCCCTCTCAGAGCAAGACCACTTCAGCGAGGATCAGATTAAGTGGGGAATTTCCAGAAATGCAAATCCAGGGCTGACACCAATCCTTGCATCGCTGTGGACCACTGCAGCCTTAGATGGGGAAAGCCCACACCATCCAGTTATCGCAAACAGCAGCCCCCCAAGACCTCACATGCAGTCACCATGCAAGAAATTCTTCATAATAACCAGGAATATCATTCCTGAACTGTAGTTGTGGAGCTTGAGAGCCCCTGCTCTATCCCACCCGCACAGCCATAAACCACATGGCACCGTGGGCAGAGCTCTGCATCGCTCTGCTGCCCAGATTCCTGCAGAATTTACACTGAGACTCAGCAACCAAAGAGGAAAGACCATCCATGTATTAAACAGGGTAATTCCAAGGATAACGATCAACCCCAATGAGTTGATTTTGGGGGGGTTGTTTTTCTAACAGGGGAAAAAAAGCCTTGTAATTGTCATGGTTTTTCTTCATGCTTTGAGGAACCTGTAGTAAACCTGGCTGCTAAAACCCCTTGTACCTGTTCTGATAACCCTCCCTCCACTGCAGGAGTATTCCTGTTTAAAAAGTATCTCCCTTGCAATGGTTTGAAGACAAAACGCAAGCTTATCTGCAGCACTGTGGCAGGAAGGGGAGAAGCTGGGCTTAAACCAGGAGAGACTCTATGACTGCCGCCCCTGCAGCCAGGATGCAATTTTTCAGTTGTAATGAAAAATCACATTTATTATTTAAGAGACTTATTACCACGGGCTCTAACTACAGTCTTACTCACAAGCTTCAAATCTGTGTGTCATCCAAGAAGAAACTAGTTGGCAGACAGAACTCTGCTGCTCCAACTCAGTTTCTTTGAAAAATTACCTTTTTAAGGACATTAGCAGGGAGACTGGGAATGTGTATGGCTACTAACATACAGACACTGTTCCTGTAAGGAGAAAGATTTCCATCACGTATGAACAGCCCTGCTGTAGCCACCTGAGGAGTCTTCTTGAAGCCTCCACCTGCCGATCCCAATGCAAGACTAAACCCAATGACATACTGGATAAACCCAATGACATACTGGATTAACTGGAGAATAAAGTGACTTTTGAAAATTGATACCATCCTAGAGCTTCTCTACTGATTTATCTGCAATATTATCTCTTAAGTAATGACTCCCTTAAATTTAGGTGTTTGGGTTTTGTTTGTTTTTTGGGGTTTTATTTTGTTGTTTCCCCCCCCACACACACACACATTTTGGGGAGATGCATTCCCTGGCACCAGGAATAACCCAGTCCCCAAAACATATGAAGTATACCCTAGCATCACGGATGACAGCAACGCTAGGAAAGGTGGCATCAAAACCAGGTGAACAATTCCTACATTCTTTTCTATCAAAAAAGAGGAAAAAAAAAAAATCACATTTTTATGATACTACGACTAAAGCATCAATTCTCTCAGAGACCATTATACATGTTAAAAGTCAACATTAACTATTAAAATTCAATACAACTGAAAACTAAGGGGACCTGAGGCTCAATCCCAGGTTGCAAAGCTGTCCCTTGGAAGTTGCACACTACTGTGCAGTGTGCTAACACCCACGCGCCGCCCAGGTACTCACTCCATCCGCTCCCGTGGGAATCTGCCCGTTGACATTGAGGGTTCGGAAAGGGGAGTGAGTGGACAAGCGTTTGTCCCATTCACTCGGCCGAGGCTCCGGGACGGACTCCATAAAGTTCTTCTTCAACTCACTGATGTTGGCGTGATGCTTCTTTATTTCTTCTTGGGTCTTATCTAGATCCTATTAGTAAAAGGACAGGATAAATGAAGAGACTCGGAGATGACACCTGCGGTTGCCTAGGCTGCCGCATAGCAAAGCTGCGCTCAGCAGAGTTGTGGCCGACTTCCATCAATTGTGCTCACACTGCAAACACACAGAGGGAACGTCCTCTCTCCTCCTTCCTCTTCTATTAATTGGGACAAACTGCAATCGGCACAGAGTGGGGTCTCCTCCAGGAGCGGGACGTGCCATCCGTTCATCTCAAGCTACACCAAAAGAGATGGCAGCTGAGGTGTCATCTCACAGGTTTTCCCCATATGGGATTTTTTTTAAAATTCCAGTAACATCTTTGTTTGGGTTATTTAATTTAATGCCTTTAAATTGGGTGGGTTTGCTTTCTTTTCCCTTTCATCGGTATAAATGCAGTTAGTGTTTAAGAAAATATTTTCCCGATTTTATTTATTCTCTTCATACCTATTTCTCTTTCATCCTACCAGGAATTATCTTTGGTCCAGAATACCCCCATTACTTTTTTCCCCTCTCTCATCTCATCCCTCCAGGAGCTACCACAGGAGTTTTTAGACTCCTGAAATGAAGATGAGATGACAGCCCCTTAAAAATCAAACTGAGAATTTACTTTATGCTGGATCAATCAAGAAACTCCTGCTAAAATACTTCATCTGCAAAAAGCCAGATTTCTACTCTGTAATGCCAGTTTACAGCATAAATGCACAGACTTCAAGGCAAGTCAGCTCTCTTCAACTTGTTTAAAAATAGCTTTTCCTTGCAAGCAAACTAGGGTTTGTTGAAAACAAAGCTTTTGCATAAAATAGGCATAAGCCAAACAACAACTTTTCTGGACAGTGCCAAAAAGCAGCAAGCCTCACCCGTTAGAAAGGGGGAAATTAAGCTCAGTAAAAGCATCACGGGAAATTTCACTATCTTTGTGCTTTTAGTTGGTACTCAGCCCATTGATTTTAGAAGATGGGAAAGCAAATGCATCCCTAAGGAGGGTCCCCCCCCCAATATCTGCATCCCTGCAGCTTACCCAGGACACACCGCCCTCCCTCCGCAGGGCTATAGCCCCAAATGCCTCACTCACAACATTTGCTCTTTTTGGCACGGTTCTAGGGGAAAAAAACAGTTTTGGCATCTGTCCTGGCTGAAAGCACAAGGCAAGTGCCCGCTAGTTAAAGGAAAAAAAGCACAAATAAGTCTGCTGAGGACTCCAGGGTAAAGCCCTGCCTGGCTCCAGGAGCCCTACAGCTGCTCCTGGTTCAGAGAAGAGAGAAAGACCACCTTGGCTATCCACCCTGCACAAGAGCTGGTCCCGGGAGGGCTTCCAGAGAAGCTAAAGCCACGAGGAGCTACGTGGAGCCACAACGGGTCTTGAAAGCATCTGGAGGAACAGGCTCGCTGAGCGTTAGCGCTTTTCCTCCTGCTTTGCCCTTTTTGTAAGAACACGGAGCACAGGTTAATCGAGCACGGAGCGATAAAAGGCTTTCAATAAAATCAAGCGGCAGCTTCGGGAGTATGAGGTCTGCTGGAAAAACATCTGATCTGCCAAATGCATGGATTAAAAAAAAAAAGGAATAAAGGGGGTGAGCTGCTGGGGTCAGCCCTTTTCTAGGGGAGGGCTGGAGCACCTGCAACAGAACTGGTGGGGAGGGCAGTGGAGAGGGAATGGGCTGGAGAAGGGGCTGGGTGCCAGAGCCAAGTATTGCACTAACAGGAAAAAGGGGTTTATAAGCAATGAAAAAGCTCTGCTTGGGGTTGGGGAGATGGAGATGCTCGAGTTGGGCGAAAGAAAGTGACAAGCAAAGTCTTCGCAGTGCTCCAGCGGCGGCTGAACCCTGCCCGTCGTGCTGCAGACCCTTCGCTTGTGGCTGAAAGCTGAAGTGGTAGCAATCAAAAAAAATTTAAAAAAAAAAAACAAAACCCAAAACCCCAAACATCCAAGGGCTGCAAAATTTTTAAAATTGAGATTAGGGGAAGGCAGTTAGTACACTTCACTTGCAAGAGATACCAACAGGGAAACCCTACCAGCTGCTGGTGCTGCAATTTTGAGTAGAAACACATAACACAGAGTATCAGAAGCCACAAAACGTCTTCCGTAACACAGTGTATTTAAAAAAAAAAATATATGATTGGCATGGTCTGTTCTGAGACCGTGCATGGGTGTAACCAAGTGTAAAGGGCTCCCAAAGCCGAAGGGAATAGCTGTACATGGAGGGATGAAACGGCTTCTCGCCTGCTTGCAAGCCGCCCATGGCCATCGAGCCCCCACATCAGCTCCAAGGGGACCCGGCGCCGATGCAGGATGGGGCCCGGGGAAGTGTTAAAGGTGCTGCAAGGCAAGCAAGCAGTGGGAGAAGGATTGCAACAGTGCAAGCACTGCTGCAACGCCGGCAGCAATGTCCGAAAGGAAGACTTGCTCCTGTCTGAAGCAATGTGGACATTGCGGTGGCCTGAGCACCTTGAAGGTGACAATTTCACCTGCAGCTTATCCTGGTTTTTGCATTTTCATAGACTGTCTTTTCCCCCAGGAAAATAATTTATTTCAAGCAAGGAAAAACTTGTAAATGAGCCCCCCTGCCACGATTCATGCTGCTGTGAGCACCCAGAGGGTCCAAGAGCAGACCTGAGCTCTGCCAATCATATATTTTGGGTAAGTATGAGAGAATGAAAGTCAGAAGAGGTAGAAGGAAGAATGCCTACACATCGTCATGTTTACTGTCACCATGCAAAAGCGTATCAAAAGAAAAAAACAAAAGGTCTTTCATGCAACAGCATGCAAAAACAAAGGCAGTGGCAGAAGAGCAAGAAAAAGATTCAGCGCAGATGCAGAAGATCTAGGCAAACGCAACTGAAAAAAGCTTCAAGTTCATACAAACCTCCAACATTAAATTGCTATGCCTGATATAAATGTTTTCACCATCTAGCCTCTTTGATCTTTTCTGTGAAAATGAAAGAAAAGGGGGAAACAAAAAAAAAAAAAAAAGAAAAGCACAAAAAATTAAAATGTTGTTCTTGCGGGATTGACAAATTGGCAAATTAAAAAAGTTAACGTTGGGAGCGCAGCGCTGTGCCAGTGTGGGGTGGGGGCCCAGCCGCAGGGACGTCGGCACGGGGCCACCACCGGGAAATGGGGGTTCTTGCTCATGGAGGATGGGGAAATGCAATGAGTCCTTTAAAGAGACAGCTCCCAGGGGTCCGTCGGCTCCTGCCTTGATTTATATCGCTCACCACAAAGAGACAATTTGCTGGTTTTCTGTGGAAGCCTTGCACGAAGTTCATATTCCTGACAGTGACGCACACCCAAGGCTGTACTGCCTGGTGTAACTTTTACAAGGTCTCAATGTGCACAGTAACTATGTCTTAACCAGCTTTCCCATCTTGGATATGTCCCCTATTACTTAATCAATACAAAAAACGTATCATACTTTTTTTTTTTTTTTTTGCATTTCCTGGAATGCACACTATACGGTTTTCTTTGGTTTCTAGCTAAATTTGTTACAGAGAAGATAAATTTTATGAATCAAACCAGGTGTGTTTCTCTCAAACATTCAACATGCATAATTTTAGCAATCAGATTGTCTATGGGACAAAAAGCTATCACTTTTAAAATCAAGGATTTGATATTTGCCTTTAAAAAAAAAAAAAAACAACCAAAAAAACCAAAAACCCAACCCAAAGCACATGAAGAAACTGGAGCACTGTCTTTTTAAACAGGTTATGGATGCATGAATGATATGGCAAATTTGTTTGGTGAGAGTGTAAAGTGGCTAACCTTCCTCATTCTTATCAGTTCTTCCTCTTTTTCTGCAGGCTGCTGCTGTTGGGCAGTGATAAAAAAAAAAAAAAAGTTGTTGGTTCATTTAACTATGTTGAACCTCCCTGTATAACCTTAAAAAAAATGTGAGCAACCTAACTGAATTATTAGCACAAACCTGGGGCTGGTCACCATTCGTGGTGGGTACTGTGACCTCAATGTGCGTTTTCCTCACCTACATTTAAGAAATAAATTGGTAAAAACATTTCTTGTTAGTAGACTTGTTTCAAGAGACCATTTAGTTTCAAAACACTGCTGCATAAAGTTGGTTTTGAAATGCTGGGTAAACATGCAAAAACCAACATGCAGTCCTCCGGAAAGAGTTAATGACACCGCAGCTCTCCGACAGTCTGTTAGTTAACAGCACATGTACAATAATTCCTTCAGCTTGAGAATTATTTGCATTTGAAACCAGTGCTCTCTAGTGCTTCTGAAGAAGGGCTTCCCACTTGCATTAGCTCTGCCAGGCAATGTTTTCAAATGTCATTTGCGGCTGTATCTCCCAGTGAAATCCTTACCAAAAGCAACATGCTCAAGTTAACACAGACCACCTCAAAACCAGAAAATTATTTGTTATGCACAGGTATTATGTTCACAGAGTCAGTGAGAAGAGACCTAGCTATAAAATCAAACCTAACATCACAAATTAAGGTCCTCAGTGTCCATAAGCAGAGAGCCAAGATTGTCTTGACACTTTAAGGAAAGTCTTTTAGGGAAACTGGGTTGCCAAATAGTCTAAAGGCAAAAGCATCGATGGGTGTTAAAAGAAATGGTGCAGCTACATTTGAGAAACAGAGTAAATTTGGCACGTTCAAATCCACAACTTCCTCCCACATCTACATTTAAAGAAAAAAAAAATCCAGTGTGTAAGCATTTAGGAAAAAACCCTGTAATAAGTGAGATGGGATGAATAAAATTTACTTGGTTCTCAGTTTAATGCTAGGGAGGGTGAGCCGCCGTGCAGAACAGCATTACAGGAACTCTGCGCCACGATGCACTCTCCAAAGTGCCATCCTGAAGATCCCTCCAGCATTTTCATTTAAAAATTACAGGTCACACAGCAACTGTCCTTTCTTCACCTCCATCTCTCAACCTTAATTAATAGGGATCTCGCCCGGAGTACGTCATACAAGACCCATTGTGTGATATGTTGTAGCAAAAATGTGGCTCCAGTAATGCTGAGAACAGCTCAATATTCAGACTAATGTGAAGACTGTATCTCGAGGCATACACCTCTGCTGCAACACTGGAAGGTTTCAGTCAATAAGATTTGCAGAATATTAAGAACACCGTAATACGAACAATAATTTTTCGCATTATTTTCACTTATGAGAACAATACACACAGATCAACATCAGCAGAGGTCTTGGACATTTGTAAAAAGCTCAAATAATGTTTTAAAAAATTTCATTTAAACAATAAACCCGCCAAGGTCTCAACAGTGCCATTCACAACTAAAGTTTCAGTCCAGTTTGCACAAACATATTAACAGCTCTCCCAGAGAAAGCCTATCAATGTAAAAAACATTTGCATGCAGATGCTGGGCTGCGGACCAGATCCGTACCACTGATTTCACTGGAATTGCTCCTGCTGTCGTATCAGGAATTGGCAGAGACAGCTTAGCAATGGGTGAGCTCTAAATTCAATTACCATGAACTTCTGTGCAATTCTTGCCAGCTTTTTTAACCATGTATCAGCAAGTTGCATTTAGTTTGACTGCAACCACCAAAACCCAGCTGCCCTAGACCTCCTCCTTCCCTGCACCCAGAGGGTGAGGGCTGGGACTTCCCTGGCACCCAGACCCCGTAGCTCACTCCCACCCGATGGCTGGGTGAGGAATAAACCCCTCGCTGCCCGGGAGGGGAAGGTGCACAGAGCTGCTGCTCTGGGGCGGCTTCTAGAGCTGATGCTCCAGCCCCGCACAAGTGCAGCCTCTTCCAAAGAGACTCTGGTCTGCCATACCTTTGATGCGTCGGCTGGCTCCGGCTTGGCTCTCTCCGGTGGGATTTCTTCACGCCTCGCATCAGGTTTCGCTGGTTCCTTTTCTACTTTAGAGGCAACCACGTCCTTCGCGTCGGGCTTAGCTGGGACTGGTTCTGCAGCGTGGCTCTGAGCGATGGCCGGGGCAGAGGTGGGACGGGGACTCCTCTCGGGGGTTATCACGGCCACTGCTGAGGACGGGGGAGAGACAGACAGGGACAAGGTTCAGAGCGGGCAACGTTTCTAAAGCACCAGGCAAAGTCTTTCCAAATTACAGTGCTGTCATGTAAAAAGAAAGGGAGGAGGAAAAAAGGGAAAAGAAATAAAGATGTTGAGCAAAGCAGCTTGTGCATTTAGTACGGGAAAGTTGTGATTATTTTCCTTATGGTTTAAATAAAACAAAACAAAACCCCTCAACAGCTGGTTTACAAAAAGCAAGCTTGCACTCTGCAGAGAAGCCACACCAGAAAGGCGAATCTATTTTTGACACTGTGCCATCGATTTCTGGGTCCTTCACACACAACAGACACAGAAGTCCATCCCAATGCAGCCGTTAAAATAGAACCACAGCTGTGGTGAGTTCTTGACTCATTGGCATCTCCTCAACCAGAAACGGATGGTTTCTGGAAGGGCAATATGGGCTTTCCCCCATCTCCCCAATCTTTCCAGCAATTCAGACAAAAAAATAATCAACAAGC